>NC_029787.2:121183911-121184708 GCF_000816755.2 Arachis ipaensis
TGAAAAATATTATTATTATTATTATTATTTTGGTCATAATTTTCTTTTTTTGGCAAACGTGATATTATTATTTTTTTTTTGGTTTTTCACGGTATTTTCCAACCCGACAAGTCAAGGACTAATCCGTCGCGGATCTGAACTCTATTTAAGGGTCTACCACTGGCCAATGGGTTGCTGCATGTACAAGGCGAAATTCAAACCCCCGACACTTACTTAAGCGGACGAGTGAGTTGACCACTCGACCAACCCAAGTTGATTCGCGATATTATTATTTTAAAAATGAGAAAATGAATGTGATATTGGGCTTAAATTTCACGCCAACATATTAGTTACCACTGGGCTTTAAGTTGGATGCTCCACGTCCGACATTGTATACGTTGGGCTTAAAAAATAGGCTACCTAAAATGTTTATAAGGGCTCACATTATTCACTGTTCCAGTCATCTATTGGGCTTCCACCTCCTAACAATGAAAAACCTCGTCTATTTTGTTTCTTGTCGTCGGAAGTGTCCGACAGCCGGCTCCGCAGCCGTGAACGCCGTCGCTTTCCCAAATTCTAGCTTTTCATGTTCCCCAAGGAAAAGCTTTCTGGATTCGTGCTGACACCATCTTCCATTACGTGTGATTTCAATAGATAACATATTAAATAGTATGTGTGGCTTTCTTTTACATTTATCTTTGTTTATATTAAAATAAAACGTGTAAAAATTTTAGAAATTAAAATAAAATATTTAAAATGTTAAAGATTAAATTAAAATTTAGTCTAAATATTAAAAATTAAAATAATAATTTATTTTA
>NC_029787.2:121184798-121191407 GCF_000816755.2 Arachis ipaensis
AACTAAAAATTATTAAATAAAAATTAAAAATTTAATTAAATCAATCAAATTATTTAATTATTTTTAACTATTAACTTTACCTAAAAAAAATCAATTACACGAGTTTTTACCACAATTTTATATCTGTCATTTATTTTACCTCTTTTTCTCCCGCCTTCCCGTAGCAAAGACTTAGAAGCCGTTCATATTTAATGCTAATTCGAATGAACAGTTCAGTTTCCATTGTTTTCCTCTTCGGTCTTCACTCTTAACACTGTGAAGCTTCCCGTGTGGCCGCGTTCATTTTCTTTCGATCAAAACGCTACATTTTCTCGCATCTCTATTCTCATCACAGTAACCGAACGAATTCTCTCTTGCTGTCGATCGTCACTCTCACTCTGTTACGCAAATTGCAAATCTCTGCTTTCTCACAGGTTTCGTATCTTAACGCTTCCGTTTCCGCTTTGTCACCTAGCTTTCCTCGATCTGTCAATTACGCATCTATTTTCTGCTGTGAATTGATCTCTTCGATTCTCACAAATTTCGTGTTTTCTGTTTACAATTTTCATACATTTTGTTAGTTTTGGTGTCCGTGGAGTTATGCCAATGCCGATAGATTCACTAGTCACAACTTCACTTGCGCTTGATTTATTGCTATTGCTAGTTCCTTTCTCTTCTTGACGAATTTTGAATTCCTTTGGTTATTTTCACAGCCTAATCAATTTGACTTTTAGTCAGAATTTTCATGGATCGCCAAAGTTAATTGATTTCTCAATGTATTATTATATTATATGCAATAGTTTACGGTATAATGGTATTTCACTACAGGATGCTAAGGAAGTGGTTTTTGGACTTTTTTTACGCAATTTACCACTTCCCTGTTAGCTTTCCATAGTACGATATCTGTAGTTAGCTTGTTCATAATATGCTTTTGACTACGACTAGGATACTTTGCAGTAATGTGAAAACTGTAAATATGAAACTATTTTCTCTATAATGTCAACTCTCAATTGTTATATCTTGTTATGTCTAATTTGGGAGGATTAACCAAAAGAGTGATGGACATCGTTCAAAGATGGTTCATATGGTGAAATGGTCAACTTTATTTTCTTTGTTTAATTCATCCTAAGTCCGTAGGATATCCTAATTTGCTGTTCTCTCTGGCCTATTATTCACTGTTAGTTGTTGGTAATCATTTGTATTTGCTTGACGAATAGCTAATTTGTTATTCTTTGTTTCCATCATTGGAGGGCTGAAGCACTTGGTTTATTATTGGCCAGATATTTCCACCTGGATGTTTTCATTTATTTTTACATTCTTCCCATGTGAAGCATCTATGATAGCTAACGGCTTGCAGTCTGTCTTAAGGTTGTTGGATTTGACAAACACTTTTGTTACCTTTTTTGTATTCAGAATTTTTGCCAGCCTCAAGCAATGGCAGAAAAGAACAAGGAATCATCATCTGCAGATTCAAAAGATAAAGGTTCATTGCTAGGTAATATAAGTGAACTCTTCCTAGTATTTTTATATGGAAATTGAAACAATATTAGAATAAGAGGATGAAATAAATGATCTAGGAATTAATTACATTTACTTGTCATATTTACTAGTAAACTTTGTTTAAAATGAGTGTGTTTGTTGATAGTTCATAAAATTTAAGGAAGCATATCAATTCAATGAACTCAATTCTTCTAAGTATTTTTCCATTTCAAATTAAGAAAAAATATATCAGGTTTCTGCATACAAAATAGTACTGCAACAGATATCACCATTGCATTTGATCAGTTGCCAAGGATATGAAGTGAACATGAGTAGAATATACAAAGTAAGATAGAGTTCATCAGATTCAATAATAGTTCTGATGTATAGGGCTTAAGTTCTTCACTGTTTCCATATGCAGTTTTTTGCACTTCATTAAGGATCTAACCTATTATATTATCGATGCAAGATTCTTAGAGATATTATGTTACATGAGTTTTCTTTTATCATTATACACTTTTCATTTCCGACAGATGAAGACATTGGAAAGGAATTTCTTAGTTCATGGAAAACCATGTCAATGGCAGATGATGATACAATGGATTTTGGCTTTGACTCTATTCCTAAAGGGAAGAAAAAGACATTTGACTTTGAGAAACTGTGAGTCTTCTTGAATTTTAGAGTTTGATTTTGGCAAAGGGAAATATGAAGTCAAAGGATGCTGTTATTGGTTTCATTCTGAAACATCCTTCATTTTAAATGTTCCAGTTGACTGATAAGATGTTTGTATTTAACACTTATACTAGAGAAAGGGTTATATGATACATTAAATTTTTTATTTCACTAAAGGCAGGATATACATATATGCAAATGTGAATTAGTAGCAACTATTTATTTCTAAGAAATACTCTCTTGCTGTAGGGACATGAATTTTAATTTGGACGGTGATTTCAAAAACATATCATCATTTAAGATGGACATGTCTGACCTTGATTTTGCATGCACACCCAAAAAGTCTTCCCAGTCTAAGGACAAAAAAGGAGAATCTTCTGGTGGTGGAAAAGCAGGAAAACAAGATGCATTTAATTTCAGCTTTGATTTTAATGAGTAAGTAGCAAAATACTCAAGACAATAATCATCTAATGTGGAACAATGTTATTGTTGGCTTCTGCTATGGTAGTGTGAGTGTTTTGAAGGTTCAAATGTATTATCATATTTACACATCTTCTATTGGCATAGGTTGGATAACTTCAATCTTGATCCAAGCTTAATAAAAAGAGATGCTTCTTCCAACAAGAACCTTAGGGAAAAAGTAATTACAGCAGAAGAAAGTGACAATGCAGGTGCTAAAATGCCTAAAGCTAGTAATGATGAAAATGCTCATGCATCTACTGATAGCATAGCTATAAAACCACAGGCATCAGAGAGACTGGAAAAATTGAAAATTGAGACTTCAGTTGGTAACCTAGGGAATCTAGATTCTGGACTAGGTAGTTCTACTTCCAAATTGTCATCCTTGGGTTCCATGGACGTTTCAATTGTGAACCAAGCTTCAGATATAAATAAAATTGCAGAGACAGAAGAAATGAACAAAGAAAAATACTTGTGTGAGATGACAAAGTCGACAGAATCAATGCCTGTACAAGTTACCATTAAAGAGTCTTACCAGTTAGTAGGTCAGAGTGATCCAGAGAAAGACATTATCCCAGAAGAGGTTAATGTTTCAGGTGAAAAACCAAAGGTTAATGATGAGGCAATATATATGGATTCTGATGGAGTTGACCTACATTTAGAGCATTCATCCCTGATGCACAGCACTGGGTCAGATAATACTGTTGGAGAAAATCTAGGTAGCAGTACCCAAGGTGTAACAAATGACCCTCAACCTGAAAAGAGTGATAAAAGCCTTGAAGATACTGCTAAAAGTGATGCCCCAATGGAGACTTCATGTGACAATGACATCATAGAAAAGCAAAATTCAAGTTTGGAGTGTCAGTTGGCTCCAACAAGCAGGTCGAGATTATATCATTTTACTGTCATGTCTATACCCATTCATTTCTTTTTGTGTTGTTAGCTTTGGTAAAACTCCTACTCTGTCGGACTCACAAGGACTTGAAATTAAAATGGTTATAACCTTTATAGGTAAGCAGCATTTTTCACAATTCTTACACACTTGATACAGTAAATCCCTAGATTATAAAACCAAGCTGATGAAAGACAAAGAACTCCAAGGCACACAGTCAAATATAATCAGCCGGCCAGAGGATAAAAGCTCCATAAAACATCATGCATCAACAGCTGGGGCAAAGAGTATTACTTTTGGCTGCCAAAGAAATGGTGATATGAACCTGAGATCCATAACTCAGGCACGGTGCGTTATGCTTGCTAAAGCAATTATTTATTATCTTTTAAATGGTCAGTGTTTTTTATAGATATCTTTAAATTGGGAAGGGCTTCAGATCAAATAGCACGAGCTCTGGTAGCAAATTGGCAATTGATTTACTTCCGGCTTCCAGCAAACTAATGAGACCATTGCTTGATAGCAAAGATGGTCTTAAAAGTGGTTGCAATATGAGGTGATATATATGTTCCTTGACTTATGTTATACATGTATTTACTTTCTATTTGCAAAAGTTAGGTTGCTACATGCCAGTAATGAATGTTACTGTCACTTCTGAATCGTGAACAGGGAGGGAACATCGTCTGTTACGCCAAGTGCAGGCAGGTTAACTGGAAATGAGCAGTTATTTCACCAAGAAGTAAATAAAAGCAAGGCTATATTTCCAGGAACTAGAACGTCGGCTAAGGATGTTAGTATATTGAAGTAAGGAGCTATTTTTCCTTTTGTGATATAACCGTGTTTGGTGGTAGTATACCAAAAATTCCAGAAAATATTTTGATGATAGGAGAGTATGTGCTAACCTACAGCACTGTGAATGAAACAGATCGAATTTGACCATGCTTTTGGTTAATATAATCAAAAGAAATGATATTTTCAAGCAAAAGAAATTAATCGAAGAATTTGGTCAATAAAGAATTAGCATATTGGAAGAGTTTGTAAACCTTCATATCATATGGAATCTTGTCTACGTGGTTCAGACTTCTGATATATATCTCTGCCTGATCTTTCACCAATGCATTAAAGAAGGGAAAAACTCTGAATATTTTATATTCAATTGTGATCTTTCTTGATAGATAATTTTCATGGTCTTCACCGTGCATTTATTATCTTGATTTTCTCTATGTTAATGCTAGGATAAATAAAGCTTAGTTAAATTCTCTACTTTGAGCTTTCAAGACATCCTGCAGAATTATTGTGCATGATCTGCTGCTATCTGTGGTGTTTTGTAGTTCTCAACTTAACCCTTCCTGCTTAGCTGAGAAGACAACTAGAAATGCTACACAGATGTCTGTAAATTCTCAAGCTGAAGTGTCAGCCAAGGAATCTTCTCAAAAATCAAGGATGAGTTCCATAGATGGAAGTAAACTTGCTTCTGTTAAAGCTTGCAAGATAACTCCACCTCTCTCTAGCTTGAAATCTTTAAGGTGTGATGCTGTGTTCTTTATTCTATCTGCTGCTTCCTTCGAAATCATGAAGGGACTTTGAGTGGGCTTTATTTGTTATCTTAGGAACATTGAAGCTAGCAGGGTGCTACCAGCTAACATACACCAAAAAGAAGCGAACTCCAAAGTAAGCTCTGAACAAAGTTTGGAGATTCAGGGCACTAAAGCATCAAAAGATCACCATCTTACTGATAGCGGTGGCAATCAAAAGCCTTTGACACCACTCTTGAAGAGGAAAACTATTGAGGTGGGACCCTTAATTTTTCTGCTTTTTAACGGATAAAATAGGAGTTATGACTCAAATGATTTGACACCAGAAGCCCTATGTTGGATTTCTTTTTATCTTTCACATCTACGTATGTATTTTCTTACTATATTCTTTTACCTTTTTTAATTGATTTGGTATATCATATGATTACTATTGTCTGCTACGTTTGGTTCATAGTTCTTCCCCTTGGTCCTCACCCTCAATGGCATAACAAATCATTTTTTTTCCCCAAAGGAAAGAAACTCAAAAGACAAATAATGTCAACTGTCAAAAGAAATTCATGATTACAGTACTCTAACTTTCTAAATAAGATTTGGTACCTTATGTGTTGAAGAAGTTAATCCCTTATTGAAATTCTTCGAATAATGCAATTGTGCAGGGTCTAGAAGCAGGTATGACCTCGTTGAGGTCCTTAAAGCGCCTCTCTCAGTCTCCTAGCAGGTCATAATGAACAAATTAATTGTTCTATATATTTTCTTTGTTAGGGGGTAGTTCTTTTTCTTTGTTGGTTCTTCTAGACAAGTAACATAGTTCTGAACATCTGCAGAAACTCCAAGGAATCCTTGGAAGAAGTTATTGAGCAGGTACATTTAGGCATAATTTTATACGGCCTGTTTTCATATAGTTGAGGATGAATGATATAATGTAAGGATACTTGAAGATACGTATTTAACCGTGACTGTGTAATACCAGTTTCTTTTCAGACATTACTCAGTTTTACTTTCATGGAAATTAGGTACAGAGTAAGCCGGCCAATTTAATCTGTCAGCACCCAAGCTTTGGACTTGAAAGTTCATCAGAGATTAAAGTGAAAGAAATCGAAGTAACTGATTCTATACTCATGGAAAATAACAGCAATGTTGGAAAGGCAGAAGCATGTATGAAGGAACTTGAAGATGTGAGTGATTCAAAATTCTACCATATTTTTTGTATGTCAATTTTATGGTTGCCCAGAAATTTGGTGGTTGTCTGAAAATTGAAAATGGGCTATTGTATTTCCTGAATAAAATAGCATGAAATATTTGTTAGCCATCTTAACAAAAACTGCATGTACTATATTTTACACATCAGAATTTTTGAGGAAACGTGCATCTTTTAAACAGGGCCATTCTTGTTCCTAAAGATACATTGCATGTGTTTCGGTGAGGAAATCAAATTATTCTTTGCACATAAACAAAATGATAGATTCATACACTTGCAAGTTACAACGATTCCGATCCATATCTGTTAACATATTTGATGGAAATAAATTAAACATTTCCATTCAAGCATTCATTATAATTAGAGCTTGGAATGAGAAAAAAAAAAATCACACTCGG
>NC_029787.2:121191472-121213201 GCF_000816755.2 Arachis ipaensis
TTGTAACATGCTGAGAAAGAAGCACGAGGAAGCAAAAGAATTATTAGTTAGAGCCATTGTGAACGATAATAACTTGCTGATGCTTAATCATCCCATTTATGAAGAAGAAATATCCTTTATTCTCTTCTGCCATTTGCTACTTGTCAATAAATTTATTTATTACAGTTGGTAAAACTGGATATTTTTCTTAACTTTTGTGAACATTCGGAAGGTTCAGCAATTTGCTTCCCAATTGATGTCCAAGGGGATTCAAACATGATCAGCAGCAAAATGTTGCATTTGGAGGTCAGTATTCACACGAATCTACAAAAGTTTCTTGGTTGCTGTGAATTTTCTTCTTCAATATAACACTTGTTAGATTATTAGTCATCATTTGAATTTAGGGACCGAATATCTGGACTAATTTTGGCCATTCCATAGAAAGAAATTTTAAAACATTTGCGATTTTGTGGGTTGTGTAACATGTGATTAGACATAACTTTGGTCCGTTTGAGATTTTGAACATTTAAAAGAGGAAAAGTCTAGGGGGCCAGCAGTTTTGTTGAATTTTGGCCAGCATGTAACCAGCAGAGAAATGTGAGTCATTGGATGAAATCTCACATCAATCACACACCATTAGATCATCATTGATGGCTATTTGATGGCTACCAATCACAAAAGTTGCTGGCCCCTAGCATTGCTCTTTAAAAGAAGACGATTGCTGAGCATGCCTCAAGTCCATTGTGGCCCTAAATTGTCATCTCGAAAGATTCCTCTGTCAGATTTTGACATTTTGTCTCGAGAATTAATGATGAAGTAGAATTAACTATTCTACGTACAAAGCTAAAATGTGGGCTCCATTGCAAAAATGAAGGGTGAAATATAACATTATCGACGTTAATCTACAATATTTCTCTCTTAGCGTAGCATTGAAGCAGGGATCTGAGTTCTTAGGATAAAATAGAAAACAGTTAGGGATTATAAGATAATTTGTTTAAGAAAAAGAATATTCCAAACTACCGAGTTCTGAGAAACATAGCAAGGCTTCCTACATAATTGACCCAATTCAGTGGCCAATTTATTACCAAACTAGCTTTTACCTTTATAACTGTTATGAATATTAACGATTTGACCAAGGTTTCCTACCCAACAGTTTATCCAGTCTCTACGTTTAATCCTCCGTTCTAAATAACGAAGAAAGCAAGGATTCATGTTAGCTCCACGAATCCACAATAAATTTGCTGTATCCACCACCTCGACAATAGCTTTTGTCGCCTTTCTCTTTCTTTTCCACATACGACATAGATACACAATCATAAGGCAACAAATTGGCACTAATGAGTTGAAGTTTTCTAGTTGACATTCGATCGAATACAACAATCTAACCTTTACGTATAAGACTCCAGGATACATCTTTTCAGCCATATATCCAATTAGCTTTCCGCATGGTTTGTATTTAACCTACAAGACAACAAAGGCTTTTGACGATTACTGGAAGTGCTCATAAAGAAACAAAAACGAATCGCACGACACACTCGGACAATTTTTTGTTGACCTTGCACTTCCCACATGGATTCCTATAAAATACTGGCAGTATCTACGCCCCGAACCTCTATATATATGCTTCCATCTATACTTGGAACATAGTAAAAACGTCAACAATCTCTTGAAATCTTGAAGGTGTGGAGAATGGCGAGATCTGGTTTCTGTTTCTGTTTCTGCATCTTGCTCCTATTGCTTTCGTTCACCATGTCTGAGGCTCGGCCTCTAAGAATTCATAGTCCCTTTTCATCTCACATCCCTGTCTTCCTCAACAGTGTCAATAAAGATGGTACCATATTGCATGAAAGTTCTAAGGTATCTTCAAAGGTTGAGTTAAGAGCTACGAATGCAACGGGAAGCCAGTACTACCATCCCCGTAGAGTGAGTCCAGGGGGGCCAGACGCACACCACCACTTGAAAACAGTTGGCATCGGAGGAAGAGAGCGGAAGTTGCTCAACTTTGTGTACTAAGTTTAGTTTCGTAGCGTCATGACTCATTAGGCGATTTATAACTTGAAAAATAAAGACCTGGCTCTGTTCAGGGTGGCGTGAGATGCCTTTGGAAGCAGTCAAATCATCAATAATAAAATTGTTAAAAAGACAGAATTTTTGGTAGGAATCATAATCCAAAATCAGTGAATTTGGATGAGAAAAAAATGTCTTACTTTTTATATTTCATCCGATTATTACCATAATTTATATAAAAAATTCTGGTTATATTATTGTGGCTTTGTAACATTGCTGAATTATTTTGGAGTTTTGTTATGGAATAAAGTGTACTCGCATTTCACCAAAAAAAAAAATGTACGAATTTATATCTTAAAATTTTAAAAACTCAAAATTATATATTTTTGTTACAAAAATATTTGGTAACAAAAAAAATTAATCAAAATTAATTAAAATTTATCTTATTTAATATTTATTAATTATTACAACAATTAATGAAGATTAAATAACATAAATTCTAATTTTTTATTTTNTTATTAATTAACGATGTAAGTAAAAAAGAATGCAATAGTTGTTTTTTAGATGATAACTCTACTATAAATTGAAGCAGCTATCAATTATATCTTCTCAAGAATGTATATTATGAGACCGAAGAGAGAACATTGATTTTCCCTCGTTGTCAATGTCTAGATATACATGTTCAGTGCCCAACCAAAACTATTAAAAGTAAAACAAAAATATTCATTGATAGTTGGATACTAACAATGCAAAGATGAGAAAGTCAATAGGTCGGGGATGAATTTTCCATATATGGATAAGAGTTTAATTTTAATGTATTAATAATATAAAATATTTTATATAATCATTTAATTATATCCAATCTTTTAAATGATGTGTATTTATATTCTAATATATATTTTATATTAGTGACTAATTTTAGTGTACATGTAACATTTACGAATTAAATTGTAAGGATAATGCTAACTTGCTAAGTGTCTATATAAAAATATTTAAGCAACAAATGCCAATAAGGCAAGGGATATGACCCACAATTAATTAGGATAAGGTTAGTATCGAAAAATGTAATTAGGATAAGGTAAAGAGTATATAGAATGATATCTTCTCATCAAAGTGGATTTTTCTGTTGATATTCTATAAGTAATGTATGATATGTATCTTGGTACTCCAGGAGGATTGCATATAATATAAGTATGTATCTTGGTCTGGATCATATATACTAAATACTAAATTTTCAGACAGATTTGTAGGATCCATTCATTGAAAGATGATAACAATATAATGCATTCCTGTGGTTATGAGTTGCTTCATCAAATAGATATATGCTCTTCATTCTCTAAGAGTAGGACGAAATTGTCGGTGTTTTATACAATGCCGACCAATATTAACAAATAATACTGCGATTTAGCACTACTGCAATGGATTTTATTTTAATTTTTGAAAAATGGATAGCATCTACAAGCTAGGGTTTATTAGGTTTTGGATGTCTCGTTTATGGTGGATGCATGATCTATATAGTGCAAGGCCACAATTCTTTTATAATGTTACAAGATCAGATGATGAATAATTTGAAACTCTATTACAATTTAAAATCCCTTTCAGAAAACTACTCTGACGAACTTTAATTTTGGAAGAACGAAGAGCTTCCTTCTCCACGTTAAGTTATCACTAGGGTGTGCATGGGCCGGGTGAAATCGGATTTGATGTGACTCAGATTCGACCTGAAATATATACCGGGCCTATTTGTTAGATTCGAACCCGACCATAGACCCGATGAAATCTATACACTTTCGGGCTACGATTATACCGGGTAAAAACCGGGCCGTTAATATTATATTACCTTGATACCTTCTTGTAAGTTAGCATGTAAAAATATCCAAATTTTCAAGACTCCAATCATTATTTGACATGGTAAAATTCACTTAGAAAAATATAATAAGAACCAATTCTTCTCTAAAATTAAAGCATAACCATAATCAATACTAATATTGCCTAATAACACCAAATATTTAAATCAATACAAATAACACAAGATTATGATTTAATCTAAAGTCTTATACATTTTAAACATAAAATATTAACTTATAGTCTTATATATAATGACTAATAACACAAAATATTAAGGTTTACAACACTTAAATTTCACATAATAATAGCCATCATCCATCACTAATAACACAAAATATTAATTATGTATGATGACCGGGCTACCAGGCCGATTTCGGGTGACCCGAACTATGACCCGGACCCGACCCAAAATAATTACCGGGTCTATTTTTGAGACCCATACCCGACCCTAGACCCGATGAAATCACACCAAATTAGTCCCTAAAGTGTTCGAGACCGAATCGGATCTTCGGATCGAACCGGGTCATACACACCCCTAGTTACCACTAAAATTTGTATTAAATATGAAAGTATGAACCCAATTGTTAAGTGTGTAACTATCAAAACAGAGCAGCGTAGGATGGCAATGGCTTTCATAGCCTCTCATCTCTGTTACTAATATCTATTTATCATCACACGGATATTTTAGATATTATTAATTAAAAAAAATCTCAAAAGAATAATACCAAATAATAAATGAATAATACTACACATTCAAATCTTTTTATTAATCAAATTTAATGTCTAATATAACAAAAATCAATTATGATTAATATTATTTTAAGTCTTATTATTTAGATTGGTTGGATTTAGTTCATGTGATATGGCAGCTATCAATACGAGTTATAACTCGGTATCGCCCGTTATAATTCGGCATTCATGACCTATAAATCAAACAACTAACATTTCTGTCTTAGCCGAGCATTACCCGTTATAGCTCGGCACTTATGAGCAATAACTCGGTCAGGTTAATGTTCCTATCATAACCGATGTTCAAACGGCACAACAATTGCTTACATTACTCATCATACCAAAGCCGACGTTAACGCCAAAAGCGTAACGGACGAGAAACCCACCATATAAAGCAAGGTAAAGTATTTTCTTCACTAAGTTCGAATAATACAAAATACTAACTTAAGTTTCGATGTGCCTTTGCAGGTACACTCCCCCTTCTCTCATTTGCTCGCGCTCTTATGTCACATTGAGAAGAAAGCTCGGATTCAAGGATTGGACGTTCAGCCACCGAGGTGATAGCTCGGCAATCATCCATCGTTAGGGGCCGAGCTATTTCACAAGCAAGAACAATTGGCGCCCACCGTGGGGCCGAAGAAATAAGTCTTTTCTTTTGGTCCTGCTACCTTCACTTACACTCATGGCTGACGTACTACCCACTTCCCCATCCGAACTTCTGCGAATGGTAACCAAGCTGCAACAAGCTAATCAGCGTATGGCAGAGGAGAATCAACGAATGGCTGCCCAAATAGCTGAGATGAACAACGCCCTCATCGAGAATAACAACGCTCATGGGCAACAACCAGAAGATAACGAACATCATTCTGATCCTTCCCATGTTTCGGAAACCATCCGAGTTGAAGGAGCCCAACCTGAAGATGAAAACGAAGATCCCGACGAACTCGTGGGACCCTTCACATTAGAAGTGATGACTTCGAACTACCACGAAGATTCACCCTGCCACTGAAACTCACACCTTATGATGGGCTCGGAGATCCGAAGAAGTTCCTCAAGAAATTTCAATCAATAATGATCGTTAACGGTGCATCAGATATTATTTTATGCCGTTGTTTTTCGAATTATTTAGATGGTCCTGCACTTGATTGGCTTTGTGCTTTGCCTGCAGATTCTATCTCACGATTTCAGCAACTGGCCAAGCTATTTGAAGAATACTTCGCTGGATCCACAATTTATCTGCATGACTCAGATTATCTGAACACTATTAAGCAGGGGCAAAATGAAAGTTTGAAGGACTATATGACTCGCTTCACAAAAGTCGCCATTAGCATACCCGACCTCCATCCCGAGGTCCATCTGCATGCAATCAAAAGCGGCCTCCGACCTGGGAAGTTCCAAGAAACAATTGCGGTGGCCAAACCAAAGACCCTTGCCGAGTTCCATGAGAAAGCCAAAGGCCAAATCGATATCGAAGAACTCAGAGAGGCTCGCAAGTCTGACAAAGCAAATTACAGAGACGAAGATAAAGCTTCGAGTAGTAAGAAAGGTTTTAAACTCACACCTCGTTTTGATTCTTATACGCAGTTCAACACTAAGCGAGAGGATATAATCAAAGAAATTCTGAACTCAAAACTCATCAAGCCACCAAGGAAGGCCGGCACCTACCAAGAAACTAAGAATGTAGATAAATCTAAATATTGTGCTTTCTACCAGAAGCACGGCCACACCACTGATGACTGTGTGGTGGCAAAAGATCTCTTGGAGCGGTTAGCTCGGCAAGGCCATCGTGACAAGTACATTGGAGGTCACATTCAAAAACGTACCACACTTTCCAGCAACGATGATCGGTCGAAACAACAACACCGAGAAAAAGAAAAGTCATCCTCAAACCAATATGAAAAGCCCCGAGGTATAATCAATTGTATTTCAGGGGGATACGCTAGTGGAGGACCCTCAAGCTCGGCCAGGAAGAGATCATTCCGAGCTATATGCTCGGTAGGTGGCCCTTAGCGCGAAGCCAGAGTCACAACCCAGCTTCCGCAAGTGACATTCACACACGCCGACTTTGATTCAAGCATACACAACCTAGATGATCATGTCGTCATCACTCTTCAATTGGGGGATCTATTGGTAAGGAAAGTACTCCTGGATCCCGGAAGCAGCACCGACGTTCTATTCTACTCAACATTCCAAAAAATGAAGCTCAGCAACAACATCATCCAATCAACAGGAGGTGACCTTCTCGGTTTCTCGGGTGAGCGAGTTCCGATATTGGGATTAGTGTGGTTACAAACCACACTAGGTGAGCATCCTCTTTCCAAAACATGTGATATTCAATATTTAGTAGTAGACTGCTTTAGCCCATATAATCTTATACTTGGCTGACCTTTTTTGAACAAGTTCGGCGCCATTGTATCTACAGTTCACCTGTGTGTTAAGTTCCCTTTGCAGGACGATCAAGTTGTAACAATCCATGGGGATCATAAAAAGGCACGCCAATGTTACAACATCAGCATGAAACTACCAAATCGTTCCAAGCAACAAGTCAACAACCTCCACCACGTCGCCAATAGCTCGGCATTAGCCGACCTCGATCCAAGAGCCGACTTTCTTGAGCGACCAACACCATCAGGTGACTTACAGAAAGTATATTTCAATCATGATCCTAACAAATATACTTATGTAGGTACGTCAATAGACGCGATGGAATTAGAGGCCATCACGACCTTTCTACAAGAACAAGCCGACCTATTCGCATGGATGCCTTCTGACATGCCCGGCATCGACCCACAAATCATCAGCCATAAATTAGCTATAAACCCGTCCGCACGACCAGTGCAGCAAAAGAAAAGAAAAGTCAGCGATGAAAAGAAAAAAGCATCATTAGAGGAAACTCAAAAGCTTATCCATGCAGAATTCATTAAAGAAATCAGATTTACTACCCAGCTGGCAAACGTGGTAATGGTAAGGAAACAAAACGGTAAGTGGCGCATGTGCGTCGACTTTACTGACTTAAACAAAGCTTGCCCGAAAGATTCTTATCCTTTACCATCCATAGATTCTTTGGTAGATAACGCTTCCGGTTATGCTACCTTGAGTTTCATGGATGCCTATTCGGGTTATAATCAAATCCTCATGCATCCCTCTGATCAGAGTAAAATGGCATTTATCACTGAATTTGGTAATTACTGCTATAAAGTTATGCTCTTTGGACTAAAGAATGCAGGAGCAACTTACCAGCGTCTTATGGACAAAGTCTTCGCCAAACAGATCGGCAGAAATATAGAGGTATATGTCGACGACATGGTGGCCAAAAGAAAACTCGGCAATAACCATATCGATGACTTAAAAGAGATCTTTGCCCAAATACGCCATTACAACATGCGTCTGAACCCAGAGAAATGTGCCTTCGCTGTTCAAGGTGGTAAATTTTTAGGGTTCTTATTAACAAGCAGAGGCATTGAAGCGAACCCTGACAAATGCCGAGCAGTTGTGGAGATGACAAGCCCAAAAACAATAAAAGAAGTTCAACGCCTCACAGAAAGACTTGTGGCTTTATCCAGATTTGTCCCATACTCCCATGCCTAGCTACTAAATCTATTCCATTTTTTTAAACGATAAAGAAGAAAAACAAATTTCAATGGAACGACGATTGTGAGAGAGCTTTCAATACATTAAAAACAACTCTCTCACAACCGCCGACTTTGCAAAAGCCCTTACAGAGGAAAGATTTATTCTTGTATTTATCAGTTACTGATTGGGAGATAAGCTCTGCTCTTGTTACAGAAAGGGACAAAACTCAACAGCCAATATATTTCGTCAGCAAAACTCTACAACATGCCGAACTCAACTATCCGAGAATAGAAAAGCTAGCTTTGGCATTAATATTTTCAGCTAGAAGACTCCGACCTTATTTCCAGAGTCATGTCATCTATGTCAGGACCGATCACCCATTACGCCAAGTGCTACATAAACTAGAAATCACAGGCAAACTTATTAAATGGTCAATAGAATTGTCGGAGTTCAACATCAGGTTCCAATCAAGAGGACCGATTAAGTCACAATTCCTGGCCGATTTTATTTCAGAACTTACAATACCTTCAGAGGACGACCATACAAAAGAGTGGACCTTATACGTCGACGGCTCATCAAACAATGAGGGCTGCGGTGCCGGAATCCGTCTGGAAGCTGACGATGGCTTTATTCTCGAACATTCCTTACACCTGTCTTTCAAAGCTAGTAACAATCAATCGGAATACGAAGCCCTCGTTGCAGGACTCCGACTTTGTTTAGATCTCCACATCTCCACTATAAAGGTATACTGCGACTCCCTATTGGTAGTACAACAGGTAAACGACCTTTTTCAAGTAAGGGATCCTCTCCTCTCTAAATACTTACTGCTAGAAAAAGATTTGACTTCAAAATTTTTAAAATTTGAAATACAACACATACCACGAGAACAAAATCAAAGGGCCGACATATTATCTAAACTCGGCAGCACACAATCCGACTTATCCACATTGCATCAATCCACTATTACCTCATCAAGTGTTAGCCTAACAGATGTGTTAAGTGTTACACAGGAACATGATTGGCAAGATGATTACATACAATATCTGAAAACAGGTCAAGTACCAGATAAGGTCGGCAACACAAAACGGTTCCGGAGACAAGCATCTTTTTTCACATTACTCAACGGAACTTTATACCGCCGAGGATATACTCGGCCGTTACTAAAATGCCTTACCAGAGGCGAAGCTAATCTAGCCATGTCCAAAGCACATGAAGGCATTTGCGGAACACATATGGGAGCTCGGAGTTTAGCCTCAAAAATCCTATGCGCCGGTTTCTTTTGGCCGACCTTACAACATGATAGCAAGAACAAGGTTCAAACTTGTGAAAATTGCCAGAAACATGCACCACTCATACACCTCCCCATCGAGCACCTGCATTATTCCGACGTAAGTTGGCCTTTCCATCAATGGGGGCTGGACATCCTCGGTCCGTTTCCAACGGCACCGAGACAGGTAAAATTTTTAATCGTTGCAATTGATTATTTCTCAAAGTGGGTTGAAGCCCAACCCTTAGCCAGAATCACATCACAGCAAATGATTTCTTTCACTTGGAAAAATATTATTTACCGGTTTGGCATTCCTCACCACATCATCACTGACAATGGTCGCCAGTTCGTCGACCATAAATTTCAATTCTTTTTGCATAACATTAAGATTAAACAACATTTTGCCTCCGTTGAACATCCTCAGACAAACGGATTAGCAGAGGCCACAAATAAGGTCATACTACATGCATTAAAGAAAAAGTTAGATGATGCCAAAGGACTTTGGGCCGAGCTAATACCTGAAATCCTTTGGGGATACAATACAACACCACAATCATCAATAAAAGAGACACCATTTCGACTGGTGTATAGCTCTGAAGCTATGATACCACTAGAAATCTGGCAAAGCTCCATCAGAACTCAGCTCGGAAACCAAGATGAAGCTCGGCAAGCTGAGCTAGACCTCATTGAAGAAATAAGGGAAACAGCAACACTTCGACAACGAGCAGCTCAACAAACAATTTCCCGACGACATAACAAGTCGGTAAGAAACCGATCATTTCAAACGCAAATAAGGTCATACTGCATGCATTAAAGAAAAAGTTAGATGATGCCAAAGGACTTTGGGCCGAACTAATACCTGAAATCCTTTGGGGATACAATACAACACCACAATCGTCAACAAAAGAGACACCATTTCGACTAGTGTATGGCTCTGAAGCTATGATACCTCTAGAGATCTCGCAAAGCTCCGTCAGAACTCAGCTCGGTAACCAAGATGAAGCTCCGCGAGCCGAGCTAGATCTCATTAAAGAAATAAGGGAAACAGCAACACTTCGACAACGTGTGGCTCAACAAACAATTGCTCGACGACATAATAAATCGGTAAGAAACCGATCATTTCAAATAGGCGAGCTAGTGCTTCGAAAGACAGAAACGGCATGGAGACCTCCATCCCATGGAAAACTCGCAGCGAACTGGGACGGCCCGTACCAAGTTAAAGAAGTCCTCGGCAACGGAGCCTACAAACTAGAATCAATGAATGGTACAACACTACCTAATACCTGGAATATTTCCTCTCTAAAGAAGTTTTACAGTTAAAAATCAGGAACAGGCTTGTACTCTTTTTCCTACTACCAAGATTTTTTCCAAAAGGTTTTACTTGGAGAGGTTTTACTTGGAGAGATTTTAACGAGGCTAGCCTACTTGAGCCTTTGAATCCAAAAGGTCATCAATGTTACTGTATATGAACAATAAATTTTTCTTCCATTCTTTTTAACTCAAGTGTATACCAACTCTATCCCTCAATCATTCTGATATTTGCTCTTACAATTAAACTCATGCATCCAACTTTATCCATGGTCGAACCTCAAAACATGAATATCTTCGTCCAAATTACAATCCGAAGATTCTCGGCAGAAAGACTATGCAAACATAAAATGGAATATTCTGAACAGAAGTTCCAATCAATTATGCAAACGCTTTTTTCAAAAGCAAACCAAAATCAATTCATATAGCAAAAGTCAAAAAACACCATCAGCAAGCTACAAACTACAAAGTAGCAACTATAACTATTGTATTATCGATTACATCATCGAGGACAAAATATTCAAAACATAAAAGTTCTAAAAATAGAACAACATCCTACACATTCTCTGCTTCATCTTCGGCAACGCCATCATCCTCAACCATCTTCCCATCCCGGACAATCTTCCCAGGATCCATCTCAGAAAGATCAGCTTCTGGTGCGAAGAACTTCGCCTATAAAGACGCCCTTTCAAACCCCTCAACAAATGAATCCAAAATTTCATCACTCTTCTTCTTTTCCATTTCTTTAAGCTGAGCAGTTACCTCAATCAGCCGAGCTTCCATGCTCGCCAAATTAGCTTCCTTCTTCTTCAAATCCTCAACATTATTAGCATAATTTTCTTTGGTCTCCTTCAACTGTTTCTCAGTTTCAGTCAACTTACTCTGAAGTTCAGAAACAACACCTTTGCACTTACCCAATTCTTCTTTCAACAACAAAACCTCATTTCTATCCACCACCACCTTCTTATGCCTCAGCTCCTGGCTACGCCCTAAGCTGGCTAACCTCAAACCAACAACCTACAAACCATGACAACAAGAAGATCAATATATCAACATCCTACTAACAAAAATGGAATCACCATGGACATAAAAGCGGACCTTACCTGCATATACTGCCCAATAGCCATTTCACCGATCTCATTCGCCAAAGACACATCAGCTTGAGACTGACAATACTCATCCGCCACAGCCATGTAGGGATACTCCTTCCCCCACAAAGACAAACCTTCGCTCTGCTCAGATATCTCATGCAGTTTCTTCTGATTCACCACAAAGGCATGAAGCTCTTCTAAAGAGACTCCCTGCTCCTTCTCACTAGAATCATCAGATAAATCTACCACGCCCCGACTTTCTCTTCTTCACAGTCACTTTCCTACGCCCCTGGCGGGGCTGACTAACTTCTCCGGCCGCTCCCCCTTTTTCACGATTCGACGACGACACTTCCTTTTCCAGATTTTTACTTTTAAAACGTGACCTAAGGGAAGCAGCTAAAACTCCAGGGTATTTACCACCTGCAAAACAAGTACAGCATCTGTCAGAAACTCATACGAAGTTAGTATGCACTAAAAGAAAACCCCAAACTCACCCAAGTACTCTATGACAGCATCTTTATCCTCTTCTCACTTGAGTAACTCATACATAGATATCAACTCCTTACGATCAATACCCTCAACCAAAAACTCAATCAAACACCTATTTCTCGGCCATATAACCTCCGGCCCGAGTATATTTTGCGGTTCTGAGCACCACCACAAGGGAAACCTCTCTGCCAGATTCTCATCAACATAAAAGGAAAAATCTTTCTCTAAGTTCCTAACCTTAAGGTACATTTCCTTAAAATCCTTAAAAGAGGATTTATATAACTTGAATATTTCAAACCCAGGCGTGCTATTGAAATTTATCCAACCCCCTTTCCACACCCCTTCCGCTTGAAATAAAGAAAAGAATAGATCCATTGATGGCGTTTCCTCGAGATATTCCATCAGAATCTCAAAGGAACGTAAGAACGCCCAGCCATTAGGATGAAGTTGAGATGCAGCACAGTTTAACTGTTTCAAAACCTGACACTCAAACTCCATAAATGGCAATTTAACCCTCAATTCCTCTAAAACGCAGCTGTGCATGTAAAAGAATTCGAAACCCTGGCCCCGGTGATACACCCTATCATCATCACTACATGGCAACAACTCAACCTGAACCCCAGAACCGGCCCTAACAACTTTTCCTGCATTCACCTCCTTCACAGCAGCCTCATCATGAAATAAGGAGATTCGGGACTTCACATCCTCACTAACCCAGTCGTAAGACCAGTCAATCTCACCCTTTTTCTCCTTTTTAAACCCCATTAAGAAACAATAGCAAACAAACAAGAATAGAAGAAGAACAAAGTAGTAATAAGAAGGAAAAAGAAAAAGCATACATACCTCTCTTACTCATTCTGTTACCAAAGAAGATAAAACCAAACACCAATAGATACCAAGAGTATAACTTCAGATAGTAACCAGTAAAGCCAGTTAACCACAAAAAACGCTTCGAATAATAAAACTGCTACCACATCAAACGACGCAGCCACTTTGGAAAGGCAACAAGACTTTAATGCGTTCATCAATGTTTCTCTCTCCTCAGCAAAACAAGGACACAAACCCCCACATCATAATAATAATAATTTTTTAATGAAGTATGTTGAACTGGGGGCTCACCCAGTAACCTGCCCAACCAAATTATAACTCATCAAGAAGCTCAACCTGCTTCTTTAAAAACTCTCCTCAGGCTAAACTTGGGGCTGTGATATGGCAGCTATCAATACGAGTTATAACTCGGTATCGCCCGTTATAATTCGGCATTCATGACCTATAAATCAAACAACTAACATTCCTGTCTTAGCCGAGCATTACCCGTTATAGCTCGGCACTTATGAGCAATAACTCGGTCAGGTTAATGTTCCTATCATAACCGACGTTCAAACGGCACAACAATCGCTTACGTTACTCATCATACCAAAGCCGACGTTAATGCCAAAAGCGTAACGGACGAGAAACCCACCATATAAAGCAAGGTAAAGTATTTTCTTCACTAAGTTCGAATAATACAAAATACTGACCTAAGTTTCGGAGTGCCTTTGCAAGTACCCCCCCCCCCCCCCTCTCTCATTTGCTCGTGCTCTTACGTCACATTGAGAAGAAAGCTCGGATTCAAGGATTGGACGTTCAGCCACCGAGGTGATAGCTCGGTAATCATCCATCGTTAGGGGCCGAGCTATTTCGCAAGCAAGAACAGTTCATAAAAAGACTTAAATGTGTAGTATTATTCATAATAAATATAACACAACATAACCAACATAATTTAATTTAAATATAAAATTTTATGATTTATTCATTAAAAAACACAATATAAAGTTAAAATATAACATAAAAATTAATTTATATCATTCCAAAGACAAACTATTTTAAACATATAAGATTATTCATGTATTGTGTATCACATTTTTAAGATAATATTGTCAACATTTCATAACAACAAAATCAATAATAACTAAAAATTTTAATTTTAGATTCTTTTTATAAATAAAATTCATGATTATATTATAACTTCATGTCATGAGATTTAGCTGGTCTCTATAGAGTTAATACTTAAAATGGCCTCTGAAATTTGATCTCCGACTCAATTTAGTTCCTAAAATTTCAATTGACTCTAATTGTACCCTGAAATTTTGACTCGTGCTTCAATTTGACTCTTCCATAGTTTTCCGTCACCAGAAAGCTGATCTGGCAATTTTGGTTGACACCTGGCAGCAAAACAGTTAGATGACGTGGAAAAATGTTTGAAGGCGTCAATTTAACCGTTAAAAATTTCAAATAAAACCTAACAGCCCCAATTTTTTCAAATCGCAAGAGTCTCTCGAAGAGTTGAGAAGGATGTTGGGGAGCAGCACCCAAGGCTCAGGTAGCTCTATTAAAGCTCCTTCGCATGGTGGCTGGGTGAAGAACGCGCACCGTGACAGAGGTGGGAAGGTTCCCTATTGGTGCGGTTGTGGGTTTTGCATCCTATTTTTCGATGGTTTGGGACAGATTCTAATCACCATTTTATGGATGCCCTAACATTAATGTGAGTTGGTTGAATTGTTGCAACTTGATTGTGTGTCTCATTTCTCAAATTCTTCTTGGTTTTGTAGTTGCTCTTCCTCTCAATTTTTTTTAGGTTTTTGGTGTTGTAGACTGCCGGTAAGAGATGGTGCGGATTTTTTAAATGGGTAGATGGTAAAGAAGAAGAGGCCATAGTTGGGAGAAATGAAACTTCAGTTAGTGAAGATCATTGAAAAATTTATCTCTGATAGAAAATTAGTGCAGTTAAAGATGAAATTAGAATCTTAAAAATGTGGAATATTATGTTGTCTTTGTTTGTCATTATTTTTGGATTTGGGATTGTAGCTTCTGGATTAAGTGGAATGAAATATATGTAAATGTGATATGAATTATGTGAATGAAATATTGGTATGTATTTGATTGTTTTTTTTTCATAGACCTGAAAGTTGATGACAAAATAGAAATGGAGTTTTATGTTCTCTTGGGTAATGATGTGTACTGTGAAAGTTGAATAAAATTGAAATTATATGAAAGAGGTATAAAGTTTTACAAAATAAGTTATAAAAAAACAAAGATAGCCATTCATGTAGGAACACATAGTAATTAATCATTGTCATCAATGATAAGTAGCATTAACAAAAGCAGTATCTATAACACAACACAATACCCTACATAACAGAATTTCAGAATATCCTTAACCAAAATAGATTACCCTACATGACAGAGTCTCAAAATATCAAAAGAGCATAGTTTGATCAAATGCACTTTACAAAAAATATGTCCTACACAACATCCAGTCAACATTGTAAATTGTATTCTATTTTGTTGTTGGTGGTTTGAAGCCTGGAGTGGGGACGAATTTCATAAATTCTGTCAAGCGTGCAGCTGTCCCAGAGCCCATTTGTTAGTATTCTTTGTTTGTCCCACCACTTTTTCTTTTAGTCTAGCAGATGACCTGGTTGTAGTAGAGGTTGATTTGAATGAAGTGGCTTTAGATTTGGGTGCTGAGTTGGGAGTTGGATTGGGCTTGGGTGCTGGTTTAGGTGTTGAATTGAGTTTGGATCCGGACTTGGGTGTGGACTTAGTTCTATTTGAGGTGGATTTTGGTTTAGGAACTGGTTTAGATGTGGTATTGGGCTTAGGAGCTGGTTTGGGTGTGGACTTGGATTTAGGTGCTACTTTGGGTGTGGGCTTAGGTATCTCCTTAGATGCTAGTTTGGGCTTAGTTATCTCTTTAGGTATGGACTTAGGTGCTGGTTTTGGTTGGGATGTCTCCTTTAATTGGGGGTTGGGTGATTTGGGTGCTGTATTGGAAGGGCCTTCAGCTGTGGAGTCAATGGGTAAATGGGTGATTTCGGTGCTGTATTGGAAGAGCCTTCAGGTGTTGTAGGATTGGTTTCTTCAGAAGGAATGGTTGGCGTATAATTTTTTGGGCTAGGTGTGGTCCCTTTGATATCTTTGTCTACACCAGTGTGATCGGGTGTTAACGTTATCAATTCAGGTGGTTCATCTACCATGGGTTGGGAAACTTCATGCTCATAGTATATGTGCACTCTTTCATCATTATTCTTTGCATAGAAACACATCTCTACCAGCTCCTTGTCATGACTTAGTGTTCACAGTCCACTCTTCATAGGTCTACCAGGAACAAGCCACCAACACTCAATCATGTTAATATAACCTAGGACCTTGTAGTGATCTCTCAGTGAAAATACGTCTAGTACATCCTCATCCAACCCAGACAACTCATCAGTATAACCATTGTCATAAACCAAACTACCATTTGGTTTCGAGACAAAACTACCTCCATGATGATACACAATGGTTATACTTTCATCTATCTATAAATAAGATTAAAAAAGATACAATAGTTAAAAATAACACTTACTTTAATATATTAAAAACAGTAATTTAGATTACAGACAATTCAATTGGAGCTTAATTAGTTATAATATATTGAATAAGTTAATCATAACCAAATATCACTGTCTACAAGGAATAGAATAATAGAATGGGCATCAAATATCTATGAGGTGAAAATTTAAGCCTCTGGTTTGTACTGATATGCGATCAAAATTCAAAATAAATTTAGTGTTAGTTGAATTATGTAAAATTATAGAGACAAATTTAGAGTACAAACAAAAAGTAAACAATAGAATTCAAAAACAAGTCCCACATGTATTTTCATAGATCAATGCAATTTCTCAAAGATATACAAAAGTTGTTCAGTTGTTCTATACCACATCTCATAAATTTTACCGCATAGATTATTGTATCTATTATATTTAAAATGATTAAAAGGTAACAAGAACATATTGAATGACATACAACATGACTCTACCATTAAAATTACATAGTTTTCCAATGAAAAATCAATTAAAAAGAACAAATAAACAAACTAACCAGAATCGCGCAGCTAGAATGTCAAATTAAAAGCTAATATTTTGCAACAAATAATAGAATCAATTCTCAATTAAAATGGGATATGAAGGAGTAAGATTGTCATTTTAAAATGAAATATGAAGAATTCATGACTGCGTTACAAAAAATTATAGGATTCAGTTGATCACAACCACATACATACAAAAAAATTAAACCCTAGCATATAAGAACTCTACTATCATCAACAACCGTAATCAACCAAAGTCCCCCAAATTTGTCCCCCAAATTTTCACTGATGAAATAGAGCGAAAAAAATGAAGACAAACCTCATGCAACATTTTGCAAAAAATAGAACATCGTATGTTAATAGAAACGATTTTGTTACTAACCTGTTTTCGAAGAGATGGTGATTTCCAGGCAATTAGTCTTCACAATAGGGGCAAAACAAGTAAGAAAAGTTTCAAGCTTTAGTTACAGCGACACCCATGGTTCTTCTCTGAAGGTACGTATACGAGGGGAGGAGAAGGAAGAAGGAGGGTCAGTTGGGGGTTTCATTTTTAAGTAGTTAACGTTTGGATTTTGGTATTAACCCCTTTCTCATGTCAAACGACGTCGTTTCTAAATAATTTGGGCGCCAAGAGTTAAACGATGTCATTTTGATAGTGTCAGGTGTCAACCAAATTTGCCAGGTTAGCTCTCCGGTAATGGAAAACGACAGAAGGGCCAAATTGAGGCGCGGGTCAAAATTTCAGGATAAAATTAGAGTCAATTGAAATCTTAAGGGCTAAATTGAGTCAGAATCAAATTTCAGGGGTCATTTTGAATATTAACTCGGTCTCTATATGATAGGATTTCTTTTTTCTCTGTTCCATTCCTATTTATTTGTGAGACAGGCTTTTATTCCTTGAGAATTTGATGGGTCTCTCACCAAGAGTAATAATTCCTACAATTATTTTTGCTGATTTCTAAATAGGGGTGTTTATCGTGACTCGATATTTATATTTTTTAAAGAGTAAATTACCAATTATGTCCCCGAATTTATAAAACGCTGACATAAATACCCCTAATATTTGTTAACGACAATCATACCCTTGAAAAATTTAAAAACAGAATAAATCTGCCCAACTGTGAGGAGAACCCTTCTTCGTTAAACGGAGCTTGGTGATGTGGCAAACGGAAGTCCAACGTGGCATCCGTATTAGGCTCTCAATCCCGTTTTGTCCATGTATCCCCAATTCAACAAACCCTAATTGCCCAATTCAGATGAAATGACGAAATTAACCCTAAGTGAAACACCATATTTAACAAAGACTATGTTGGACGCGCGAAACTGAAGAGTTTGTGGGTGGTCGTCTCTGTTTCTCTTCGTCTGTTGTCGCTTTATATTCGTTTCTTGGATTTGGCAACGTCACATGCAGTATCACATTTGGCGTTGATACGGAGTGAAGAAGTTGCTGTCGATCAACCAAGGTTTTGGTAAGCATCTTATGTTTGCATTGTTGTTATTATCAGTCGTTTGGGGTTTGCAATGGAGGTATGATGATGGTGTTTTCATGTGTTGTGTTAGCTGATTATGACTTTTTTGATGATTTTTGTCAGATGGCTACGCACATCACATTTGTTTATCACCATCGGGGTTGGTTAGAGAAGGATGCAGATGGTGTGCTGAAGTATAATGGTGGTTTAGTGAGTATCATCGAGAGGGTGCATGTTGATACTTGTAATCTATTCCTTGTTGAAGGCTTGTTTCTAGATTTAGGTTATACTAGGTTTAATGAAGTTTATTGGTTGGAGCCAGGGATGGATTTAGCTAACGAGTTACGGGTGCTGAGAAGGGATGCCGATGTGGCTAAGTTGTGTGATGCTGCACTGAAGAATGAAAACAGGGTCCACTTGTATTTTGAGCATCCAGTTGATGCAGATCCAGAGTATGTTGATGAGGCTGAGGTTTTGGCTAACGAAGATGTTGACATGCCTCCTTTAGAAGACCAGCAAAATCATGACCAGGAACCCCAACAAAATGAAGAGGAGGAAGGATATGAACATACAGAAGTAGAGAGAGTTCCTTTATTAAATGAAGCAAATGAACAAGACGATCCCCCACAGCACGAGGAGCAACAACAAGAAGAGGATGAACCAACGTTGAACAACGGGGGGTATGATAAAGCATTGCCAGAGGAGGCTGGTACTGAAAACCTTTCTAATCAAACTGAGGCTGGAACAATTGAAAATGAGGCCCCCAATTTAGGAGACAATCAGCAGACACATGTTGAAGACCATGAGAGGCTATCTAATCTTGAAGAAGTTGATGGCAGGGGAAGAAAACGCAGGAAGAAACATGCGAGGCCCCCACCATCTGGTAGAGATCAACCTGCACCACAAAACAATAGTGATGCACATGCTGGTTAGTATATGAATTGTAGATCAACCTCATCTGTTGATGCTTTGAATGATGTTGTCTTCGTAGGTGGGACATAATTCCAGGACATGTCCTAATAAGAAGACTCATGTTGCAGCTGAGGAAGATGAAGATGCACAACAAGCACCTGAAGCAGGTCAGCCGGCAACAGGAGGAATTGTGCCACCCAGGGGCTTACAAGACATGTCAGACTCAGAGCAGGAGATGTTTTGGGAAGAAACCATGGATGCAGTTGAAGAGGAGCTAACCCAAGGCCACCCACAGTCTGAAGCTGATGAAGAGGTAGCTCATTTCTCAATAATTGTTGTTTACAGTAAATTCACATGTACTAATTAGACTTAATTTCTTGTAGGCCAACATGAACACATCCGGGGCAACAACTCATGGTGAAGGAGGGAGAGCTGCTAGATCCAACCCTGCAAGGAGAGCACCAAGATCTAAAACTCCCTCCAATGCTGCTGCGGCTGTTGCTGCATCTACTAGCAAGGAAAGATCCAGGGTAAAGATGCCTATTAGGAGACACCCCTTATCCCAACCAAGTATGAGGCCCACATCTACAGCTCCAACAGCCCAACCCAATGTTAGGCCCATAGCTCCAGGCCCACCAGCCACTCCAAGGCCCAACCCACCATTTAGGCCCTCATGGATAAGGCCCGTTGCACCTTCTACAAATGCTGCTGCTGGTTCAAGAGTTTCAGACTCCACAAGGACTCCACTTGTGTCAAATGAAACCATGAATGGTGCATCTAAAGCAACCACTTCTAGGTTCTCAAAGTTCATGCCAAATCAGTCAACTTGAGGGAAACTTTGGTGCATAATTAGTTGATCTTTTGGGTTATAAGTTGATATTTAGTTGCAGTGGTTTATGTAGTTTTTGGGTTGTATGTTGATATTTAGTATGGTTGGTTATTTCCTTTTGTTGGACAATTTGAGTATTTTGATATCTGGTATTAAGACTGATTAGCCAGTATCTAGTATTTTGGATGGAACAATTAGTTCTAATGCTTAATGTTATGCAGACCAATTACTTAATCTTGTGCCTTTACCAATTTTTATTTCTTAGGTCTATTTGAAATTAGTTAACATATCTCAGTTACCTTTTTAGTTAGATTCACTTCACTCAATTCATGCTTCTATTAGTGATGCAATTGAATTCAAGACACAGATCCAATTGCTCAACAAGTGACTAAATAGCCACAACAATGTCAACATAACTTCTAAGCAACAATAACAATTAACATTCATTAATAAACCCTGTCCTACAGTCATCCCTTGTTCTATCTAACCAAACAAATCAAACTCATACATAAACTCAGTACAACTCCACCCAGAATGAAACACACAAGCAATTCAACTCTCTTCATCTGCTCTATCAACATCTTTCCATCTATGTGTGTCGTCTCAGTCTCAATACTGGTAAACCTCCCTTTCAAGACTCCACATGTATTGCATACTACTGTGTCATTATTGGAGGATTCTTTCACCCCAGCAGATTCCTCAATAGATTCATCCATCCACTGAAAATAACGGCACCCAGTGTTCTTCGTCTGCCCAACACAAATACAGTTCATCAAGCTCGATTCTCAACCGGAGGGGGGGGGACAAATGAAGCAGAAAAATCATACATACCTTCCACAGAGGACACCTGAAAAACCATCTTTCTGGGTTTCTCCTCGTCTTCGACTTCAAGGCCACCACCTGAAGACGGCAGAAGCATGTCCCATCATATGGCTTGCTCACATGTTCTTCGAGCCCTTCAGAGCTACAATTTTCCATACACTGTATCCTTCGGTTACAATTTGACATGACTCTGCTTCCACTATGCATGGCTCTGGTTAGGGTTTTGCTTGCTGCTCAAATTGGGGAAAACGTTCCTACCTAACACTATATAAGGGAGAGAAGGGATTGAGAGCCTAATACGGATGCCACGTTGGACTTCCGTTTGCCACATCACCAAGCTCCGTTTAACGGAGAAGGGTTCTCCTCACAGTTGGGCAGATTTGTTCCGTTTTTAAATTTTTCAAGGATATGATTGTCGTTAACAAATATTAGAGATATTTATGTCAGCGTTTTACAAATTCGGGAGCATAATTGGTAATTTACTCTTTTTTTAAAAAAATTATATGTATTAAAAT
>NC_029787.2:121213341-121216281 GCF_000816755.2 Arachis ipaensis
TTGCTATATATAATATGTAAGCTTATAATTAAATATTATAATTTTGGTCGAAATTTAAAAAAAATAGACAGGCAAAAATAGGATAAGACTTCAGTCTAATTAAAGTCAGCCTGATTAGACTCATATCTACCACCTAATTAAAATTTAAAAGAAACAAATAAATATTTGCTCGTTTGATAAATAATAAAAATAATTAAAAAAGAGCCCCATATATTATTGAGAAAAAACGCAAAACAGCTTTTGACAATTACCTTAAAAGATAACGAAATTTTTTACCAAAAAAAATTCTAACCCGACCCCTGACAATTATCTCGAAAAAATAACGAGGTTCCTGTGCCAAAAAAAAGTTAATGTTATTTTTTTTTATAGGGACTAATCAGTCTAAAAAAAATCAGGGACCGAATTTGATATTTTTTTTTTTCTTGAAGACCTCGTTGTCCTTTCGAGATAATTGTTAGGGGTCGGATAGGTATTCACTCTATTATTTCAAAAAGTTATGCTAATTAACTATGACCATATGGCACTTTGGCACCTTTATTATTAGAATATTGCCGATTTGCCTATGAGTGTGCTCGATCGGTCATGAAAGGAAGTGACCTAAAACACTAGGTAGTACATTGCACTAAATAAAAGAACCAACAAACTTGTTTTAATTTCACGCATTACGACATTAAGAATTAGGTCATGGAAGATCAATTTATACTTGGCCTTCCCATGGTACATAGCAGATATTATTGGAGAATTCATGAGAAAATTGAAACCGGATCTATGAAATATTTATACACCTTTTATATGTCTGTCCAAAGTTTAAAGCATGATGACCAAGTATGATAACCGTATGCACTGTTTCATAAAAAGTACAATAAAAACTAATAAATTAGTTCTATCTTTAATTTTACAAAGACAACTTACTAGCGAAATCTCTTTATTTTATTAACATTTTAAGTGTGATTCTGTTTTTGCTTATTATAAATATGCTTATTGCCTAAGATCATAATCATCCTCTCTATTATTGCTACAATAAGTAAAAATGTTGAGGTTCTGGTTTTGCACATTCTTGATCTTATGCTTAGTTTTAATTTCCGAGCCTCGGTCTCTGACTTCTTCTTCATCGTCCTCTGAAAGCCATAATCACTCTGGTGCATTGGATGCTTTCGTAGTGATTTCAAGGCTAAAAGTAATGGAGAATGTTCAACATAGGGTGAAGCGTCTGAGTCCAATGGGCCCCGATCCCAGGCACCATTAGTGATGAATGCATGCTGCAATCCTCTCTTATTTTGATATCAATCAATAATCAATAGAATATTATTACCATGCATTCATATGCACAATGCATGGTTGTCGTTGTTAACTATAAATGTGCATAATCAATAAGTATTAAGTAACAAGCAAGTTCTTTTTCGTTTTTCCCCCTTTTTTTCAAAATAAAAATACAGTATCTGCATAAATTTGCTTTCAAGTCCAAAAGAAATATACTTATATAAGGAATTGATAAGACTAATAAGGGGAGAAAGCAGTAGAGAGGGTTTCAAAGTACGACGATAACAGAAGAATCCCGCTAGAAAGCCGACGGAGTATTTGTACAATGTGTACAATGAACTATTTATTTGATCCAATATGAGTTAAAAAATGAACATTCAGGTAAAATATTACTAATTTCTCAAACATAATATATTCATACTATCCAAAATAACCATCCGAATACTAAGGATAATAAACATCTGATATCCTACTGAATTAAATATCCTTAAACTTCCATTATACACATTGTACAGGTATTCTATTGGCTCCCTATACTTCCTCGTAACAGAAAGGGAGAAAATACCCAATCGAAAGCAACAATGCGCATAACAACTTGGAGGAAAATGGGAGAACAATTTAATTGAGCAGAGCCGAAACATGGGGGTGTGTGAGATCTTCTTTCTGAATATTCTCTCTTATCCTCTGATTGAATTCTTCTTCTGTTCCTAATTCTTGAATGTATGTATCTTGAATCTGCAGGTGGAGCAACCACTTTCATACTTACAATTCTTTATACTGATGGAGATATTCATCCTTCATTCTTTTGTTGATTGACTGTTTATTCAATCCATACCAATTTTAAAGTTAGACCCGACGACATATTTTTTTAAATCTGATTCAATCAATATTCGTAAGACTTTAATCAAGTTATTAACATGAACTTATAGACACTCCTAAGGACAACTAATAAAAAGAGGTGAATTCTATGGTATTTTTTATCCTGTTGTCTAAATTTTTTAACTTATTTTTAAAAATAAAAAATAAAATATTTAAAATTTATTAAATATTATGTATTTATTTTTTTAATAAGTTAAGCACAATATAGTAAGCACCATAACATTCACCTAAAAAAATCCATGAGAAATGTTTACAAGATTAACAAGTTTGGCTTACCCTTTCGTCACCTTAACAATGCAAAAGAATGACAATGCACTGTTTGATGTGTTCATTTAGTAAATAATATTCATACTTTGATCAAACTGATTTTGATTTACTCCAAACCACAAAATAAACATGCTAAGTTAGGTGCGCATCTATCTATGAGTGTATGGGTTGTGAGCAAGTGTGGCTAACCACTTGTCTTCATTTCATACCAAATATATATATATATCCATTTCATTCTGCCTTATCCATTAGCAGGGTTATTAGAATCCCTTTTTTACTTTAGTGGGCCTTTTTTTAACAAGTTTTTGTTTAAGTCATTATTGGAAATCTTTTATGGTAATATAAGATCTCTGTTTTAAGTTTTAAAATTTCAAGAAAAAATTTATTCTTATAGCATGAAAGTTTTATTCCTACCTCAAAAGAGTAGAATTTTGCATATAAAATTATTAATATTATATTTTTTATTATTATATTTTCTAAAAAAATATATTAAAAAACAAATATTTTATAATTTATGTATAAAAATGTGAGAAA
>NC_029787.2:121216289-121229700 GCF_000816755.2 Arachis ipaensis
CCACATCAAAAATCAACCTTATGGTATAATCAAACACATTCTAAAATTATATTACAAACTCTATTTATAATCAAACGTAATAGCCAAACTTAAATATTGAATTATCGAATGAATGAGAGAAGAGATTATTAAAGGGTGGAGGTGCTGGGCCGCAGTAACAGTAGTTGAATGGGTTGGGCGCAGCACGTATAGTTGATTTGGATTATTAATGTAGAAAAGGTGTATAGGCATCAATTTTATTAAAATTTGATTAAAATCAATTTTATTAAAATTTGATCAGTATTTAATCAGTAAAAAAATTAGATGTAATTTTAAATTATTAAAAATATTAATAATGATTAATTAATGATTATAAATTACAAAATCTATTAACTTTTAGTACTTCTCATTAATGTATATGTATAAAAATATGATGGCTGATTTTGATGTATATTTAATATTTTTTTTATAATATATAATTTACGAAAAATCTTAGGATAATTGGGCAGTGCAGATGATTAGGTGAGCAAAAAGGATAACTACCAAATCACTTTGCGTCATCAGTAATCACTATGTAGATTGAGGTAAATAACACTACTAGTGGATAGAACTATAGAAGTGCCTGTAACAAGGCACACGTAACATAAAAATAAAATGAAATGTACTCGATTTGATGTTTATATATTAAGCTAAGCTGTTTGCATATTAGAATGTTTGAATCAATCTTATTCCGTTGGGCCTGGAAAGTGATATTTACACATCAACCACAAAGTCCAATTGGTCGATCATTACATCAGATAGAGAGAGAGAGAGAGAGAGGCTTATTAGCTTCTTTTTGTTTTGCGAATTCTTGTTGGGGCGGCACAGACACATCATCAGATCCAGACATTATTCTTTCAATTCTAATCAATCATATATCGTGTCATCGGATACACTCAACCGCACTAGCTGCGTGCTATAAATACGGTGCTGACTGCTTCATATATATGTATATATATCGTTGCATTGGATACATATATAGATATAGATCGATGAGGATGAGCGTGTTGATGAGGAGAATAATTGTGGTTTGCAATTTGTGTTGTGTGTTGTTGGTTCTAATGATGAGTGTACGGTGTGAGGCACGGCCTCTGATACGACGTCGTGTAATCATTGGAGAAGCTGGACAGTCACAGTATCATGACAACCTCCGATTGAGCCCTGGGGGACCCGATCCCCATCATCATTAGCACTCATCATTCTTAAACTTTCATGTATTTTACTTCAAACTTTCCACTTTATATGTACCATCATTTCGCTCAGCAATAACATTTAATTACGTGAAAGATGTGATTTGTAGTCATTAAGTAGCTATTAATGATTTATTTAATGGTATAAGATTTTATCTAATAATGTGAAATTATTTATTTTTTTTGCTGGTTACATACTAGTCAAAATTTAATAAAATTACTGACTCTCTAAATTTTTCTTATGCGAAATATATATATATATATATATATAGCGAGTTTGAGCTAGCTCACAACAATAATCTAATTTCTAAATTTCTCATAATCTTTTTTTTTTAAAGTTAGGAGGATGACTCAAATTTGTAATCTCTAGATGAGTGTGATGAGACTATACTTATTAGTAAGTGCTACAGGATCTCGTACATTAGAACCCATAATTATGGTTATGCACCCGAATCCATTAGTAGGGAACATTCTTTTTTTCAAATAAAATTTCTTATTCACTAAATTTTGCCAAAAGAAAATTAAAGCACACGAAACAAATATTTAGTTAGCCGATATTAGTTTTTATGATTTTGAATTTTGGATTAAAGATTTATAATTTAGAATCTAAAATTTAAAATAATTAAAATAATTTTTAAAAAAGTATATTAAAATTAGTCACTAAAATCAGCCACCAATATATTTGTGTATAAATATATGTATAGTTTAATTTATTTTCAATATGTATTTATATTCTAATATGTATTTTATACTGATAGCTAATTTTGGTGACTAATTTTAGTGTACACGTAGCATAATCTATACAATTTTACCAGCACTGATACCACAACTATTTATTTTCCTTTTTTGTTTTTTTTACATTAATTAGTTTGTGTTTTAAAGGCTTATATCTTTAGTACTTTTTTTCCTTCTAAATACTTTACAAGTAATAATTTATAATTTTACTATCTTTGCTAATAAAACAAAACGACATACCTACTAAATATTTATTATGCGATAGAGAATATTTTTCTAAAAATTGGTCGAAATTCTTTGAAAATATTTAATTGTTAGAAAAGTACTATACTATACCATGTATATAATCCAATGTGAAAAGACACAACGATTAGAATCGGTGTGACAGCACATTTTTCAGTTAGAAGTAGTAGTGATTAGTGAAGGTGATGACACAAATGGATTTCCTTGTGTGTAATGAAAGGTAAACGTGTATATATCATCATCATCAGCATGCAGCATAAGCACAGTAATGTGGATTCAGCACTGAGAACCTCGGTGCCTGATTAATTAATAGTGGAATATATATATAGTATGTGACTTGAAACTCATCTTATGCATGGGGTCGTGGTTTGAATTTCTTCTGGCTATGGATTATACATTTCAACTGATCACTCCAAAGTCAAATAGTTGTTTAATAATTTAGCACCTGATGATAGTGACTAAGCGATTAGTGTTCTTATCTGCATAAATTTTTGGTTTTGACATTAATCAACGTCAATCATGATAGAAAATATATCCTCCGATTCAATGATCAATAATTATACAAACAAAAAATTTTGAAAAACAATAAAAAATTACAAACTAACAATTTTTGAATATTTTATTTTCAATAAATTGAAATTGATCAATTAATTAAGATATTTGGATTTTTTATAAAATGTGTTGTGGTAATTTGGAGATATTTTTAGGATTAGTATTTTGAAGATTTGGAATTTTTATTTGGAGAAGATTAAATAGTTATAGATGTAATAATTAGGATCGAAGTATAGAGAAAAAATTGGATTTAATTTCACACAAAATTTGAAATTGATATTTGGTGTAAGTAAAAAAAAAAGATTATAATAAAAATGTATCAGTTGATTATGAGATGTAATTCACACTTTTTTTATAAATAAAGTGTTATTAAGTATACCAATGAGCAATAGCTCAAATGGCATATTCTTTCCATACTCAATTAAGAGGTTGCGGATTCGAATCTCATATCTTTGTTAAAAAAAAAAGGTTGCGAACAGATAACACCTATTCAAATAAATAATTGTTCCATCATACACACAAGTTGGACAACAACTCCCAAACCTAGTTCACTAATCTCCAGTTACTATCGTAATAAGACTGATTTTTGTTTTCTCTCATATATTTTTTAAAACTAATAATGAGAATGGGAATGATTTATATCTCAGATTTTTTAATTGAAATGAGAGTAAATTATATTAAGTATCAGGGGTTAAATGTTGTAAATTATATTAAGTATCAGGGGTTAAATGTTGTGTTGAACATTAATGCTTAATGGCTATTGTCAATTAATAAATGAGTATATGGGTGAAAAATATATATATTAACATTAAATGTCTACTTTTTCATAATGAATATATATGAATTATTAATTGAATAAGTCTTTATGTATAAGCTTTTTTTCATACAAGTCTTTACAAGTTATTTATATTCACGTGCTTTAAGCTATTATTGCATATTTTTCATTGCATGTTCTTCTTCTTCTTACTGCACGTTTTTTTTTCCTCTTTTTCTTCCTTCTCCTCCTCCTCTACTTCTTCTATTTTGTTATCGTCGTCACCAACACCACCACTTCCTCCTCCTCCTCCTCTTCCTCTTTCTTTTTTCATTAGAATTTCTTCTAGTTAATTTTTTCGTTAATAGTTTATGATTCTGTAGGTGAATAATATTTAATCGTTGATGGTTTGAATTGAATATAATGTAAAAGTTCTACATTAAAAAATATATTTTTCTATATTTGCAGTAAATTTAGGTGTAACACGAAGATATTTGAATGTAACATGAAGATATTTGGGTGTATTTTAAGAATTTTTGAGTATATTTTTATTCTGATAAGTTCTGCATAATTCAAAACTCTTCCTCTTCCTCTTTCTCATCTTCTACTGCTTCTTCTTTTTTTTTTTTTCATCATCATCACTATCTTCTTCTTCCTCATCTTCTTATTTTGTTTTTTTATAATTTTTCTTGGAAGAAAAAATTAAACAAAGAAGAAAAAAATACATAATGTTGTAAAATCAATAGAAAGAGAAAGAGGAAAAAAATGTAGCAACAATAACAGTAATAAGAAAACAACGATGAAAATAAAACACGCGAAGAAAAAGGAGGAGAAACGCAAAGAAAGAGGAGAAGAAGAAGGAAGAGGAGGAGGAGCGCGAAACACACTATGAAAACCGTTGAATAATCACATGTGATTTGGCCCAACTTATATGACTTAGCTTATAAACAATGATTTGTATATGTAGCACTTCTCTAATTAATTTACACCTTGTTATTTACATATAATTTTCAAAAGTTGGATTCTTTATTTGTACTAAGTGGTGGGATTTCAAATAAAAACGATTAGTATGTACGAATATATAAGACCACATACAAGATGACAAAAAAAAAAAAAGTAAACTCTTAAAAAGGAAAAAAATAAAATAAAATAAAATAAAAAATGATGACCAACTTTAGGTAATGTATTGCACGCGTAACCAGCCAACCATCTCATCTCATGCACTTGGATATATCTGATCCTCTCTTTAATTTTACGTAGAAATTTAATTTTATAACTTAATTAATCACTTATCATCAACTAACTTTTATCATATCATGCCCAGCCACGCAATAATAATTTAAAAAATCACTTCTGAAAAAAACAAAGCTTCTTTTTTGTTCCAAATGGGAAATTTTTATTTATTTTAATCAAGCTTCTATTTATAAACTCAGTGGAAACTGCATTAGCATATCAAATTTAAAATTCAGCCAAATAATTAAGAACGGATTAATTAAGGTGCATGCATATATGTGCATGATATTTTGGCCTTATATGCATCACTACTCTTTATTTGAAGGCTTTATTTCGTACTGATTTTTTGCTTTAATAATTTCCTTTTTGACATTATATCGTGAACTATATATCTGTAAACATATTAAATAACGATGTGGATGACTTGATAAGTGTATTTACTATTTATAATTTTATATAGGCCAAGATGATTCTTTGAGGTGGGTGGATCTCTGATCTATGTATCTTTCATCTCTCGTCTAAAAGGCAGAAAGCTTTTCATAGAAAGCAGCAGATAATTAATAAAAACAAAAAAAATTATTTAGTTTGCTTTTATAGTTATGTAAAACAGGTATTTGTATTGGTAATACCACTAGTGGAAAAAATATCCTTTTTTAAAAAAAAAAATAACCAACTATAACATAAACCTACTTCCACAAATTAATGCCAGTATACTAGGGGTGCACATGGGCCGGATGAAGCCTAAATAATGATCGGGTCTATTTATGAGACCCTTACCCGATTATAGACCCGATGAAATCGTGTTACTTTCTGGCCACACTTAAGCCAGGTCTAGACCGGGTGAAGCCCGGATCTTGATCAACTTTATCACGACATCACCAAAAATTAGATTCTACATCTTTTGAACCTCTAAATTTTGAAATATAATTATTCCATAACAATGCAACATTTGAGCCAACCGTGACGACATCACCAAAAATTAGATTCTACATCTTTTGAACCTCTAAATTTTGAAATATAATTATTCCATAACAATGCAACATTTGAGCCAACCGTGGGGAGCTCTCAACAACCGGGGAGAATTCAAGTGAGAGAACATAAGATGAGAAGACACCACATCCAACTCAAAACCTTAAGGTGTCAAGTTAATGGGTCTTTCATCTTATAAACTCCTCACTCTTCCTTACTTTCTTTGATGTGGGACTAACTTCAACACTCCTCACACTTGCAACACTAACAATCTCCCCCTCAAGTGTGAGCCTCCACATCAAGCACCAACTCCCCCTCTTTCTAGCTCCTCCACCACCACGAGTATTCGTCCTTTGATGTGGGACTAATTTCAACACTCCTCACACTTGCAACACTAACAGCGGGTTCGAGTTTCATATCTTTGGTAAAAAAAAAAATTAGAATCTAATAATAATAATTTAAAGTTTCGTAATAATAATTATATCAATTACACATTAAACATTCAAAGTTCAAAAGACAATTAAAACAAAGTTAACAACCAACACAAGATTAACACAATAATAATAAGTTATAGTGTCATACCAACCAATAACAACAAAATATTAAGTAACAAACAACTACACGGGTTCAACGGGCCGAAGCCGGGTGACTCGAGACTTAGCCCGAACCCGATTTAATAAATAACCGGGCCATCTATTGAAACTTCGGATCTGACTGGGCCATAACCAAGCCGGGCCAAATTAGCCCCGAAATCATCGGGTCCGGTTTGAATCTTCGGGCCGGACCGGATCTTGTGCACCCCTACAGTATACAAAAAAATTTAAAGTGTGTAACACTCTATAAAAATTAGGGTACGATCCAATTAAGAATCAAAGGCCATTAGGCCACCATCATCACTACGACTCTACGAGGGCAGTTTGGGGGGGAAAAAAGAGAAATATTTAATATGACAGTCGGCGGATATAATATGCTAATTTTTTAAGTTATGAAAATGTTATGCTTAATTATAGAAAAATAATGTGTTTTTTTATAGATATGGAGATAATTTTGTTTTTAATTCGAATTCATAAATTAGAGGCTCAATTTTATTTTGGAAACAAAACTTAGAATCTGATTTGGAGTAACAGAGAAATCTGAACTTTAAATTTATGTGGCTAAAAATTTTCTTTAAGAGATAAGCAAATTGTTGGGTCAATTTTGTGAAAAAAAATTATAAACCACATCAATTTGTAGTATTCACATTAAAAAAATACATCAAATATTTACATTACTAAAAACACCACTTAAATCACAAGATTTGTGGTATCCACACTAAAAAAAATACATCAAATATTCACATTACTAAAAACACCACTTAAATCACAATGCTAAAAATAAAAAGTCGATATAGAATACTGATCAGACATCACTATTAATCAAATTGTCAATACAAATCTAAGAAGAATTAGCATATGTTGAAATTTTAAGATTATGAGACGATGAAAAGAGCTTAATTAAATTTGTGAGCATTGCTGTTATTAAAATTTATTATTTTTTACTATTATTTTTAATCATTAATTCAATTTTTTTAATATAATGATTTAATAATATAATTTTATTTGATATTTTTAAATATTAATAATTAACTGATGACTAAAAAGTAATAAATTCTAATAATGTTCTATCATTCTTATTTTGAAATAGAGGTCCTATTTTGTAATAGTGTAATGATACTCCATCTTTTGAAACCTTGTTTTCAGTATCAAATCAAACTCATTAACACAGAAAATTGTAATTTAATACAATTCAAGAGCAATGCAAGTATCTATCCATTATCAAAGGAAAACTTGTAACACTTCTCCACATAAGCTTAAATCATTTTACATAAACTAGCAGAAGTAGCAAAGCTTTCAACAATGGTGAACATACAATAATAACCCCAAAGAAAAGGCATATCATTCTATTACTACTGAAATGCCTTCAGAGGATCATTAGGATTGATATCAGCTATTAGAGGGAGTTCAGCTGTCATTGATTCAACACTCACGCCTTCATCTCTCAGCTTCGCCACCACTTCGTCGAAAACAACTTGATTCCCTTTTTTAGTGAGATGCAAACCGTCGCTGCATGTCAGTTATCAAAATCATGTATCCATTTCAAACTCCGGTTATTTCTCAGGCAAGGCAAATCACAGAACACAGGCAAAAAAATCTCAGTGTTTGCAGCATAAGCATATTAAAGTAGCTATGATCCAAAATGTGATATTTACATGAAACTTTCTCTGTTCTTCACTTCCTATATATGGAGCTTATTAAATTTTCAGTAGTCTTCAATTTACATCTTTGACCAAAGCATACCTTTCAAATAATTATATTCTGCACAAGTTTAAAGGTTCTATACATTGCTATAATGACTGATGACTACTCAGTCAATAGCATCATCACATTCATTAGCATGCTTAAAAAGGAATAAATGATAGCTATTTCGCTATTTTAATATTGCACATTAGTGACAAGGACCAATTCTGCTAAAAAATAGTTGAGAGATAATTTGGTTTTGATGTATGGACAATTTATAAGCATGCTCACCTTATAGCCCTATACATTTTCCTATAGAGAGTTTGACATTATGTAATACAACACCCTACATAAAACCACTCTTTGGGCTTGAAGCACAGGTAATGTGCATCGAGAATGAGAGCGGCATGGATCAAATTCCTCATAGGCAAAGGCTATACCTTAGATATTCTTTCTTCCAGTCGGGGCACTGCTGCATTTTGGTCCAGAGATCAATCACAGGGACTCCACATTCTGCAGCCACAGCAGTGCATGCTTTAGCATACTCGCCAGCAGCTTCGTTTGTCCTCTCAGGAAGACCCTGTGGGTTGTCTGTATATGGATATCTGCAAAAGATATTTTGCGAATCGTCAACTTTAAATCTCTGTCAATATCTCCAAAATTCTATAGGTGGATAGAAGGAAAGAGGGGCCAAAAAAAACCATACTGAAGACGTGCAACTTCGTCAATTGGAGGAGGCGTTATGAGTAGAACAATTGCTTTTGGCCATAGCTTCTGAAATTCAAAGAAAGATTTCACGACATCTAGATAGTAAGCAACGGTGAGAATGAAAGCAAAATCAAATTCAGAGAAAACACAAGATGAAATGGAATCTCCTCCATCATAAGGCTCATGTTACATGTAGTCCTTTCATGTTCCTATATTGAAAGCAGTTCCAAAGTTAATTTGATGTGCTCAGATGGTGATTGAGCTTGTAATTTATTATTGGTTTCATGCCAAGAGCAAATAATGACTTACAAAAAGGTTTTCTTAAAATCAGAACCCAACACTGAAAACATAATAGATATATTGGTTATGCTATATGTTACATCCCAGATAGTCCAAAAAACAAGAAGGTTAATATGGATGCATCAAATGTTATTCATAAGTATGAACTAGCACAAACTAAAATAGGGGCTGGGAAAAATAAACATTTCATCTTATTTAGAAAATTTATATGTCACAATCAACTTTGAGCCTTAGCCTTTTAAAGGGTGTTGGAAGAAAAACGCTACTAGCATCTACTTTTGTCTAATTCATTGCTTGTTAGATTATTTTTACTGATAAATTCATGTCTCATGATATCATAAATATAGTCCATTATCCATATTCCCGAACATAATTATATAAAATGAAAGTAGCCCAACATAAGCGTCAGCATTCATTAGCACAAGTCTTAATCCTTAAGGAGCCACCGCTCTTTCCACACCTAAAGTGACTTTTGGTCTCTTCCAAAATCTTATCTTGCTTCACTCCCAGAAAGGCAACAAGCAAGTATTGAAATCTTTGGTCCCTTTTCTCCATGTCCCTTATTTTTCCTTGGTAAAAAATTCCTTTTTCTCAGTTGCCATTTTTCAAAGATAAAAAAGAAAAGAAAATTGCCATTGTGGAATTAAGAGAACTGACAAGGGATCATAAAGAAAGTGACAAATGGTTTTAATCCAACGTGGAAACAGCTAGGAAACCACATCCACATAATGTAGACAAGTTAACTCGAATAAAGGTCTTAGCACAAGGTTCATCAAGCAACATATATGCATGGGCACTGTGAAAACAACAATCCCTGATAGCCTCCTACACTCTAGACCAAAAATGATTATCGAAAACTCCTTAAAAGTAAGAACCTTTACAAACTCCACTACCATAGAAAGCAATGCCTATCTATTTAGATTTTATTAAATTAAATTGTCAATCCCACTCATAACTCACTTAACCCCTTTTTCAAACTTTGAATTTAACAAGGTGTATAAGTGCACCAAATTAAATGTGTAAATAGATTTTGTGTGTATTTTTGCAAGTCTGTCGTGGACAAGTGGGAAATAGAAACAGCGACAGCCACTGCATGTGTTTGTTGTTTGACCCTACAAGCCACAGTCATCAACAATTTTTAAAAGGGTCCCCCACAACCCATCTTTGACTAACCAGACTAAGAAACAGCCATCATTAACACTCAAACCCCACAAGTGACAAATGATTAATCCTTTTTGCTGTATATGCATTGGAGTAGTGTTGGCTCCAAAGCATGCATCAAAATCAGTGGGTCAAAACTCAAAACTACTAAAAGCCTTTTCTGTCACTCAAAACACAGTGTCCTCTTTTTCTATTTTCTATTTTTTCCCCCTTTTTTTCTTCTGGGTTTCAACACCGCCTAACTTTTGCTTATTCATTTGGAAGTTTGTTGCAAAAAACAAAGTCATAAACACACACAAGGCATGCCTACCTTGAAGAAGGAGACAATGGAGTGAAGGTTGTGCTTGTATTCATTGAGAGGCACGTGCTGAAAACCAGAACACCTATCTGGAAGGGTAGCATCGTTAGCACCAAAGAAAACAGTGACAGCAGCAACCGGTGCATCACCATCTCCTTGTGATGGTGGGGCTTCAGGGAAAACCTTCTCCAACACCTTCAACGCCCACCTAGTGTTGTAGCCGCTATACCCTCTCAGCACCACATCTACCTGAAGAATACAAAACAAAACATCACCATCATGGACAACCCCATTCTCAAAAGCTTCAAACTTTACATGCAAGTCATCTTACCCTTCATGTGAAAAAACCTACAAAAAGCTAAGCTTTTAAATGTATATATCATGAATGGTCAACCCATTAATAGGAAGATTCAAACTTTGATAAGCTAAGAAGAAGAAGAAGAAGAAGATGAAAGATGAATACCATGCGGCAGAAATGGTTGGCAAGAGAGGCACCCCATCCACCTTCAGAGAATGATTCCTCGGTGATTGAATCACCCAACAGATAAATCCTTGGCCTCATGTCACAAGCTGGATGATCAAGTGTTTAATTACTAATAAACGAATCTGAATCTAGATTCGATACAAATCCACAAGTCTCTCTCTCACTCAGTGACTTGTTGCTGCCTAAATAATTGAGCTGGCCTTATTATTTTATTATTATTTGGTTTATTTTTGTTTTATAATTGGGTGTAGCGGAAAAGTGAAGTGCAAATGAAATGGAAGGAAGGGTGGGATCTAAAAGGGGCCAGTGAGAGAAGAAAAAAGGCACACACGCATGGAGCGACACTGATTTCATGGGGACAAAATCACTTTTTGCTACTACACTACTACTAGTAGCGTGCCAACCAAACTGCCATTTGCTAAATTCTAAAGTCTTTTGTTAGGGAGACTGTTACTTTTATAAATAATGTCAATAATAAATTTTATAATTGATCTAATTTTTGTTAACATGATATTATATAATTAAATGTACATGTAAAACTATTTTTAAAATATATTTAAAATTCAACTTTATATCTTTTCGTATAAAATTTTATTTATATTTACCTATCAAAAGTTTTAGGTGCCAAAAATATTAATCATCACTATTTTGAGTTAAGTCTCAAAGTGGTCCCTAAAATTATACTCGAGCCTCATAGTGTTCTCTTAAGTTAATAGTTATTCATATTCATCCTCAAAGTTGTATTCCAGGACTCAAAGTCGTCCTTCAAGCAATTTTCGTCAATTAAACGCCAATGAAAAGCTAATGTAGACAAATTTTTGACACGCTGGCAAGCCTAAATGACGTAGTATTTGGTTTGGCACCTAAATTGTACCAGACGATGTCATTTCATTTGTGTAAGTAAATTAACCCTTCCCTAATTCAACATTTTCTCTTCCTCCCAAAACACAAACAGAGATCTTTTTTTCTCTTTATTATTCTTTAATAGCGTTGCTCTGAGATATCAAGGGTCCTCCTGCAAATATCATAGATAGCTTCATTGTCCAAAAAGTACAGCGACATCAATGTGTTCGAAGAGATAATGACTGAAAAGAACATTGTTGTATGGCTCTACAACAACCGTCCAAACCAACCTGAAACCAGAAATTAGAAAGGAGGAAAGGATAGATGGTGAAGCCCAAGCTTGGACTTCTTGCCGTAATCGACGGAGAGGTGCTCAAGGAAGAGGGAACCGAGGTTTGAGCCAGTACCGCTACCGGTGTTGAAAACGAGGAAGGCTGAAGGCTGGTGCAGTTGTTGGCGGGCCCGGGCTTGCAAACGTGATCAAAGCAGAAGTTGATGATCTCCTTGTTGACGGTGTAGTGTCCCTTGGTGAAGTTGTTTGCGGTGTCCTCCTTGCTGGAGATAAGCTGCTCTGGGTGAAAGAGCTGGCGGTAGGTGTCGGCTCTAACCCGTCGATGACGGTTGGCTTCAGATCAACGAAGACAGCATGAGGAATGTGCTTGCTAGATCTTGTTTTGCTGAAGAAAATATTGAATGCATCGTGCGCCACTCTAAAAGAAGTGTCACTGGTAGTTATAGAAATCAGATCGAAGAATTGATGAATCGAAAAATGGAATTGGAATTGAAATTGAAATTGAAACCTAGTTAGTTAGTTACCTAGGCATCATCCCATCAAACTGGATACCATTGATAGAGAAAGACTTCATCATCATCAGCATTCTTTCTCCTAGTGAAGAACAGCTAAGAAGAGAAGGTCTGAAGCAAATTTAATTGGGGCTTAAGATTTTTAAAATTGGTTCAGGGACTAAATTGCCATAGAAAAGTTTCGTCCTCCATATCAGCTAGCTGTTATTTTGCCAACGTATCAGAAATGAGTCCACATCAGCTTTCTGATGATGCTTGTTGATGGAAATTGCTTGAAGGTCGACTCTAGGTCGCAGAGTGCAACTTTAGAGATGAATATAAGTAATTATTAACTTGAAGGATCACTGATTCAATGTAACTTCAATTTTAGATAATACATAATTAGCTACGTGTGGGACTCACAAAAATATGAAATTTGAGACTTTTAATTAAAAAAAAAAAGATTTTTTATTTTTTTGGGACCAAATGATTTTTCGGCTTCTTGCATTAAGCAAAAAATATTTATTATTTTTATTGTTATTGTGATTTAAAAAAAAAAAGACTTTTTGCAAGGTGTAAATAAAAAAGTTTTTTCGACAAAAAAAATTGCAAGTTGCAAAAATATTTTTGTACTATTATTTCTTTGACAAAATGTTATTGCAAATACCAAAAAATAAATAACATCGACCATAACACTATAAATTCTCCGACCTCACCATAACCCTATATTTCAAAGATTCCATCCAAAATAAATAAATAAATAAAAAGTGAATATATACATATATATACACAAGTAAGTAATTAAGTGTTGAAAATTTATTTGTCTAGTTTATATATTTATGGTGAATACTATGATGCTTATTA
>NC_029787.2:121229737-121239772 GCF_000816755.2 Arachis ipaensis
ACCGTAACAAAGATATCATAAAAGTCACCTATATTTATATCCTACTAAAGAGGTACTTTTTAGGGAGAATACCAATGAATGCTAGAAAAGATTGTTGGGATCCGGAGGAGCATTCCACTATGTATGCCGTGGAGTATCTTGTTGGAGATGAATTGATGTGTTCACTATTTTCTGATTGCTAGAAAAATCAAAATGCACGTGAACTCGTGAAGGACTACAAGTTCATTTTAATTTTGTTTTTCTTATTCACTACTACAGTATTTTAAATTTTGGATGGTAATATTTTTCTAACGTCTGTTACAATCGGCTGTGTTGCTAGTTATAACGTTGTTTGTTTCTGACTTTCTGGTCAAGGCAACGCAAACAGAGATGGCACGCGAATCGGATCAGATATAGCCTATAATTTTATCTGATTTACATTATATTTATTGGATCGGATACGATATTCGCATTTTTTCAAATTGGATCCGATCCGATCCGCATACTTGTGGACCGGATCGGATGTCGAGTATATCCGTATAATTCAAAAAAATTGTTTTAAGGTCCTTTTTGGCTCTCAAAAATCTATTTTTTCACCTGTTTTTAAGTCTATTTACTCCTAAAATATTATCAATAAAATTTTTTTGAATAACAAAAAAAAAATAATAATACAAGATCTAAATTTAATTATTCTAAGTTAAAGTACAACATACAAAATTAAAAACAAGATATTATAAAATCCATAAAACAACACACTAAAATTCATATCACATTAGGGCTTACTCTCTAAACTATACTATTTATATGAGATGTGCAGATATGCGAATCCACGGATATCACTGCTGCAATCCAATCCTACCATAGTGCAGATCAAATCCAATCCGATTCGATCCGATGGCTTTGCAAATCGAATAGTATCCGTAAAATTCAGATCAGATGCGAATAATTACCGTAAATATGTGAATATTATCTGATCCATGTGTAATCCTACAAACAGTTCATTTTCATGTATGCATAAAAAATAGGGATTATATGTAAATAGTTGTGTGTTGAAATGATACGTTAATGCAACAAGAAAATTTTGTTTCTAGTGGCATTTACTATTGGTGGTATCCGCTTAAATATTGTTAATCAATGATTAAGTTTCAATAATCAATGCACCATTTTGCTATAGACCAAAGTCCAAAATCTAGCATACAGTTTCAATTCATTGCTATTTATTAAGAAAAGGGATTATGATGCGGGTGTTTTACAATTATGGAATTATTAGTTAGCGAGACTTAAATCTATTTATGGAAAGTAAGGCCGTTAAAGTACTAGAAAGTTGGATACAGTTTGTTTTTTTTTTTTTTTATCTACTCACACTTAGATAATTTATTTAATGGTTAAATCTCCTGCATTTTATTTGATATATTATACTGGTAAAAGTTAAAACAGTATCGATAAATAATTAGAATAATATATAAAATGTAATTTCACAAAGTAAATGCCTTTAAAATTTGCTTGTGATTTTATAAACTAATTTAACCTTTGCTTTTATATTGAATTACTGTAGTATTATGGTTGTTAGTGGTAAGCTGAGAAGTTTAGGCCTTTTTTGGGCTAGTAGTTTTAACTATTGAACAGTGATTTGGCCCAGGGAATTTAGCTTTGAAGGCCTTAAGTTCGAAAAGAGTATAATTGGTTCAATTACCATTCCATTTTTATGCGATTAGTGCATTATATTGGAGTTAGATGATTTGGCTGAGTTGGTGATGCTGTTCAGTGTTCATCCTTCAATCCATCATTGTGACTGCATTTTGGGATTTTGACAAAGCTGATGTTTAAAAAAACTTGTCCACTTTCCATAAAATGGTCGATCCAATCAAATTGTAGTAGGAGAGCTTGCTTGTATATTTAGTGTTTTTTATGCCAACACACAAAGCACAGAAATTGTTTCGTTATGTTTGTTCAGAAATTGTCCTATTCATAGCTTATAGGAAAAAATTAACTATATAAATTTAATTTTAATGCACTCTCAATATAAAATATTTTTATACGTGTATCCAATTATATAACGCCACATCGTAAAAAAAAATTCATATTGACCGTATGAATGATCATCTAAAAGAACAAATGTAATTGTACGACTGTTAAAATACTATACTATAAGTACATAAAAATTAAATTCTTTGTATATATCTCTTTTTGTATTTTTTATTGTATAAAAAATAAATTTTATCTTCTATTATTTTTTATCAATCACATTTAATACTAACATAAAAGATCGATATTAAAAAATATAAATAACACATATAATATTTCTTGTGAACATATGCCAAGGATATGGGTTTGGCTGCACGTAATTATCGTATATCATATGCGGTGTTCACCATTGACATTCAATTTGTTGGCATGTGAATTGTTGCATTGATTCGATTGATCAAGGTACTCTAACATTTAAATTGGCTATTAGTTGGGACTGATTTATAATAACTTTTAATTATTTGTTTGGATTTATAGTTTAAAAAATTTAACCGTAAACAATTTCATTGTAAATATAATACATGTTAATCTATATAATCCACCTCCTCTAATGGTATAAAACTTTACTATTATTGTTATTGTTATTGTTGTTAGTAAAGAGATTGAAGAAAACCTAGCTAAATTTCTACTCTGAAGTTTTTCTATCCCAGGATATGTTGTGTTTCTTCTCTCAAAAGAATGACACTTAGCTTCTTGTTATAAGGTTACCAATTATGAAAAAATTTAAAATTTTTGTATTATATTACTAACCTTAACAAGCACTAATAAACTATTTGTTAATAATAAAATCCTATAAAATTTAATGAATTAACAAAAATTTGTGTATGTGTGTGGAGTAAAATATTATTTTGATCTTTAAGATTTTTGTTCAAAATAAAAATTGTTTTTAATAATTTTATATTTTAAAATCATCCTTAATATAAAAATAAATTGCGGTGAGATGAGAGTAGAAATGATGTGAAGAGGTTGATTTTGATTTTAGTTGTCTGTGTGTTTAATTTGTTAATATAGATTACCCAGTTGATAAGCCACGTCAATGCAATCAAGGAAGGCATATATAAATGCTTGTATTAGTGACAGTAGTTATTAATAATGAAAAATGATTAAATAAAAAAAATATTCACATAATAATATCTTCATATAAAGATAATATTATAAATTTTTAAATAATTAATTAAATATATTTAGTCAAACATATTAACTCATCTAATAATTTACAATACTATTTTCAATTGAAGATATCATAATGGAAATATCACCTAAACAAAATCCCTAAGTTGGAACTTATTATTACTCTCAATCCCTTGAGCCCCAACGAGTCAATGTACGGACTTGCAAAAATTATCCAATTGCTTGGCAATTATTGATGCTGAAAAGTTCCCCATCTCATCAGTGAGCTTTTTAGACAAATATAAAAGCTAGGTTGGCTAAAATACTGGTTTATTTTAAGACTCAAATCAAAATTTCTTCTTTGTTAACAAAAACTAAAGGCGTATTTGGTTTGTATTTTTATTTTTTGCTTTTATTTTCAGTATTTTTTATTTTTTAGATTTTGTGAAAAAAAAATAAAAATAAGAGATAAAAATAAAAAATTAAATTTTATTATTTTTATTGTTTTTACTCTTTTATTCACAAAATTTAAAAAACAAAAAATACTAAAAATAAAAATAAAAAATAAAACTAAACACATCCTGACATTTTAAATTATTAATGTTGCTTCATAAAAATGAAAAAGTTAGGAAATCTTTATATCCCATACATAGTGGCTCCATTTATATTTGTTAGGAATTGTCTGACAAGTGTTAGTAATGAATAAGACATTCACGTACTGACATCTCATGCAATTAATTGTTTTCCCTAATACTAACTTGCATGTGAGGGCATGGCCCTTACCCTCCTTCATGCCAACAACCCTAACCCCCAAATCATGGTCATCATCATCATTGCTAATAGCTAACTCTTTCTGTAGAGTTTTAATTAATTGGTGTCTCATTAGGAATTTTAATTTCATGTTACAATATACACAATTATCTTGTGACTGTGATTTCATTACAATTAATCACCGCCGCAACATTACCTACCCAAGTAGGCCTTATTAGTTATCCAAAAATAAAACATAAATTTTGTTGATGGATCAGAAGAAAATTGGCATTATTAAGATGTTGTTAACTACTTAGTTATATAAGACATATTCATTCAACGTGAAGAGACAATCGAAATTATTTGAGTGTGTAGAAATATCGTGTTTGAAATTAAACATAACAATCATTGTTGCTAAGTGTATATATGCCAAGAAAAACATTAAGTATATATTGCTTCGTTGGCCATGTTATATCTAGAAACTATAGAAATGTATAAAGAGTATAAATAGCAGTTGGAGGCCCAATAACTTCATAAGTTCAAACAGCACCAGGACAGTGTACTCGATCCCAACCATGATACATTCCTTTCATGCTAGCTTTCTCCGCTATGTGAGACTTCAAAAAAAAAAAAAATGATAAATGAATAAAAATATACATAAAAGAATTTGAGAGACAAAAAAAATTTGTAAATATCAAAGNAAAATTATATTTTACGTTTTTTTATGTATATTTGTATTCATAAAAAATAATCTTTTAAGATATACTTTGATATTTATAAATTTTGATGTGTATTTTTGTTTATTTTAAACTCTTTCATATGTATTTTTATTCATTTGGTCTATTAATGCTCAATTCATGAGGGAAGCTGTTTTAAAACCATATATATGACACCAAAAATAAAAATAGAATAACACCTCAAAACACACACAAACATAAAACCTACCCTAATTTCCTTTTAACTGTTCGAAGTTTATAACTTGGGTATCATATTTTCCAAAATTTATTGATAACTAGAAAGATAAAAAAAATCTGTAAAGTGAAATATCAAATAATAGCATCAGTTGCAAACATCCAAGAATGAAGGTACAACATAATAATGCTTTAAAGGTTGATCATGAAAAGTTTGTTATAATATTTTTGTTGACTGTTCAGGCTATAAAGTATAGAGAGGTGCATGCAGTGAGGATGATGCAACATTATTCGAGTGTGATTCCGAAGCAAGCAATGGCTTCACATGACAAATTCATAATCGTCACCTGAAAATTTGGTGGTTGAAAACAACCCCAAATTATAATAGGTTTCTATCTAGTAGCTAGGACTCTAGTCGAGGCCCTTATTATGGACCATGTAAAGTGCACAATTGTAGAAAACCTGATGAAAATTTTCCAACTACAAACTAGTGTTGCTGCAGTTGCCATATGTTTTCACCTTAAGTGTGAAACAACTAACTCTATCTCCTTTTTTTTTTTTTAAAATCTTTGTAGTTAACCTTAATTATCACAAGCCACCAACAATTCAGTTTTTGGCGGCCGGGTCATCCACACACCCTTTTTTGCTTTGTTGATATCTGAGAAGTAACTAATAATTTCGAAATATTGTAATTAAGTAACTCAAGTACTAGAATAAACACTATTTCATTTCATATAGGTCGCAATTTAAGTTGTTTTGCTTTCTTCTCAAGCCATTACGTACGTTGTTTTATGGTTTCGGATGAAATTACATGTATCCTTTTTCTTTGATTTCTCCCATCTTTGTAAAGAAATTGATTGCAGATGAAATGAGTTTCCCGCAATTCCCTGATTCTATTTTTTCAATTATAAAAAAACTGTAGGGATGGTGGTAATAAATAATTGTCCAGTTTGGAACGGTAACCCCCCAGCAGCTCCACCTCGTCCCCTTTTGCCTTTTTGACCAGCAAAAACCACGAGTAGCCTTCCCGGTATATCGTGAGAAAATAACTCTACATACAGTGCATAGTACAAAGCCACACCCCACTCCTGCGTGACTAGTTTTAAAACCGTTACTCCCTAACACAAGGTCAGAGCAACAATAAACAATTATTATATCTTGTATTTAGAAATAGCCGTTACACTCACAACACCCATGCATATCAAATGATACCACCACCACCACCATAACTCAGTACGGACACTGAATCTGGAACCTCTTCTCCCACTTTTACACCATTCCCCTTCTCCAATTCTCACAAGCCTATGAGATTCAAAACCATAAAACCCAAATCATAAAGAAAAATAAAGCCTCCCAAATGGTCGCCGGTAAGGTAAGGGTTGCAATGGGGTTCCAGAAGTCATCGTCGCCGTCACCGTCGCCCACCAATCAGACTCCTCCGCCGCAGAAGAAGCAACCTCCTCCTCCTCCCTCGTCCACGACCACCTCCTCCGGCAAGTCCTCCTCCCACAAATCCTCATTCTCTCGCTCTTTTGGCGCCTACTTCCCACGCTCCTCCGCACAGGTCCAACCCCGCCCGCCGGACGTGGCGGAGCTTCTCCGCCTAGTGGAGTCGCTCCGGGAGAGCGAGTCTCGACTGAAGACGGAGCTTCTCGAACACAAGCTCCTGAAGGAGTCCCTTGCCATTGTCCCGGTTCTCGAGAACGAGCTCGTGGCGAGGGACACCGAGGTTGAACGGAGCAAGAAGAGAGTGCAGGAGCTAGAAGAAGAAAACGAGAAGCTCAAGAGCGAGTTGCGGGAACTGAAGCTAAGAATGGAAGAAGAAAAGAAGAAGAGCGATAAGAGAACGAAGGCGCTGGAGGATGAGATTGCGGAGCTGAAGAAAACGACGTCGTTTGATAGTGGTAGCGCTAGCTGCAGTAGCCACAGAGCGACATTGGAGAGTGACGAACACTCTTCCTCTTCGCAGAGGTTCCTTGAGGTTTCTGTAAGGCCGAACCTCTTGAAGAGCTTGAAGCGAACCACGTCGTCGGATCATGGATTCGGCATTCAGAAGCATTTTGACGGTTCAGATTTGAAAAGAGAAGTAGCAGAAATTACTGAAAGGCCACCTCACTCGCGTTGTAACTCGGAGGAACTCGCCGATTCTACTGACTCGGTTCTCGCTACGGCTGTCAGATCTCGCGAGCCTCGAGTTCCCAAACCGCCGCCCAAACCATCTTCTTCGTCGCCGGCTTCCCCGTCGGGTTCTTCCCCTGAAGATAACGGCAATGGTGAAATTGAGAAGTCGATTCCGCAACCACCACCGCCACCTCCTCCGCCACCGCCGCTAAAGATGGCACCTCCACCACCTCCTCCACCGCCAAAGGTGGCGGCTACATGCAAGGCTACTGCTCCGCCGCCGCCTCCTCCTCCACCTAAAGTCGGACGTGCAGCCCCGGCGAAGGTGAGGAGAGTGCCGGAGGTGGTGGAGTTCTACCACTCTCTGATGCGAAGGGACTCACAAGCACGGCGAGAGTCAAGCTCTGGTGGTGGCGGTGGTTCAGCGGAGGTTCCCGCGACGGCTAATGCCCGTGACATGATTGGAGAGATCGAAAACCGTTCGACGCATTTGCTGGCGGTAAGTGTGTGTGGCGTAATTACAACTTTGCCATTGGCCATTTATTTCAGTAGACAGACATGTGTGAGGCGCTTTTATTGCTTTATTTTGAAATTGATGAACTGCCTTGTTAGCAAAACAATGCACCGCAGCGTTGTAATTCGAACAAGGGTCGGAACCGTAAATATGTTCCAAAGTAGTGGCATTTTTAGAGTCTGATACCAAAAATTAAAAGTTTAAACACTAGTTGATGATTTAACTTAATTTCTGGCATTTCCTTCTCATTGTAGATAAAAACAGATGTAGAAACGCAAGGAGATTTTATTAAATACTTGATCAAAGAGGTAGAGAGAGCAACATTCACAAACATTGAAGACGTGGTACCTTTCGTGAAATGGCTTGATGATGAGCTATCCTACTTGGTACTTATTATTTCTCAAGAAAGTTAAATGGATTGTAAAAATGTGTGTTTTGTTGTTCAAATAGTATATTGATTATTGATTGATATTAATCAGGTTGATGAAAGAGCAGTGCTGAAACACTTCGAATGGCCAGAGCAGAAGGCGGATGCTCTGAGGGAGGCCGCGTTTGGCTTCTGTGATCTGAAGAAGCTGGAATCGGAGGCTTCGTCTTTCCATGACGATCCGCGCCAGCCTTGTGCTCCTGCTCTCAAGAAGATGCAGGCCCTATTCGAAAAGTATGTCGATTTCTACTGAACTCTGCTTTTTCTTGTAATATAATCATACTCAATTGTAACAGGATTCATTCGTCATTGCAGATTAGAACACGGGGTTTACAACATCTCAAGAATGAGAGAGTCCGCAACAAAGAGATACAAACACTTCCAAATACCTGTTGATTGGATGCTTGATAGTGGCTATGCCAGCCAGGTAAGATCAATTATGATTTAGGAATTAGGATATGAAACTTGTTTACGTATAGTGTTAAGTGTTAACATTAGATTATGATTTATTTTAGATAATATTGTGTTATATAACAGACGGATCATGACGCTAGTATGGATAGTGTATTAGGTGGCTAACTGAAAAGCCCGCATTCAAGTCAACAGGCGCAGTTACTAGCTAGTATGGTAGATTGCAAGTTTGCAACTACTAGTTTTCCTTTTTTGATTGAATGTACCTGCAATAATGTTATAAAGTTATTGTGGCAGATCAAGCTGGCATCAGTAAAATTGGCGATGAAATACATGAGGAGAGTCTCTGCTGAGCTAGAGACAGTTGGTGGTGGTCCTGAAGAAGAAGAGCTCATAGTTCAAGGAGTTAGATTTGCGTTTCGGGTACATCAGGTAAATAAATAGTACAAAATTTTGATGCCTATACTAAAATAGAGATGGCACGTATCCTGTCCAGCCATAATGGAGTAATGAGTCATTTGATGTAACTACTGTTTTGGCAGTTCGCTGGGGGCTTTGATGTGGAGACAATGAGGGCATTTCAGGAATTGAGGGACAAAGCGAGGTCATGCCATGTTCAATGCCATAGCCAGCAACAAAAATTCTATTGCCGGTCTACAACATGTTAAATGTTGGAGCAAACTCAGCTTCAACGGAAATTTAGTAGCGCCCCCATCATGGTATCTGTAAAGATAGTGACAGTGTTTTAATTTGTTTGTGAATAGTGTATGGCAATAGTATTAGCCATCCTCAATGTAGATCACTTCTGTAATAATTCATCAATTCATTGTTTACCAGCAACTCCCGTTACTTTGTTTTCACTGCATAATCCTGCATTATACACTGTACTCTGTATAATCCTGCATTTTACGTCGAGACTAATTGAACCTTAAACTGCGTTAGGATTTTTAGGGTTTAAACTAAATCCAGCTTATCTATTCTTCTTCTTCTTCTCCCGGAGCTTAAAAATGTTACCTCCATCATCCTTTTAATTGAATATCTGTACATAATTCTTTCTTAAAGATTATTGCTTACAAAGTGATGAATTCCCAAAGTTTGAAACTTTGCCTGTGGGCATTGGTACGGCAAGTAGTTTGAACTTGAGTTTGGTGCAAGTTGATTTTCTAACTTGAGATTGTGGGGATTGTGCACTGTAAAGTTGAAACTTGAAAGTATAGTATAGTGTAATTTAGAGTGCCAAATTGGAATTTGGATATTGTAGGCTGATTTCTTTCTTTTCATTTTTTTTTGTGTGTGTTTGTGTCAAGAGCTACCTTTGCATCAAGAGCTTCCATTCCATGGGTAGATTAGAGATATAGATGGGAATTTGGAATTAATTAAGTTAGGATTGGAGAGGTAATTTGAAAATTTTAAGAAGTTTTGTCACTTGGAATATATTTTTTATTTATACAACGAAGTTTTGATTTTTTTTGATAGATTTATTAGCGTTATAAAAATTTGTAGTTTGTAGTGTATTGTAGACATTAAAGTATTATATTATAGACATTAATATATAAATAATGTATATTTTAACATATTAATAAAATTGCTATTAATTATTTATAATTTATTATATTAAAATCTGATAAATTTGATTAAAAAATAATAGAAAATTTATAATAACATAATTATTATATCAACCACGATTTTACAATATTCTGTAAATAATTTCAGTTATATTAATTTAGAAAAATATAAAAAATTATTTATGAATATTTTAGTAGTTTTCTTATTTTTTGAATAATATG
>NC_029787.2:121239794-121246881 GCF_000816755.2 Arachis ipaensis
TAAATAGATTTATGTATCATTTAATATATATTATATTAATAAATTTTAATGTCATTAACCAAAAAAGCGATGAAAAGAGTTATGTGATTAACTTAAAAGTTCTAACCGAGGGATTTGATTAAAAAGTTTGTTTGGAGAGTAATTTGATGTTCCGGGAATATTTTAATAATGATTTTCACTATTTACTCCTATGATTTAGTTAGCTAGTAGTGGGGATGTTTAAATTTAGACCGATCTAAATTAAACCACTCGTTCAATCTAATCTAAATCGAAAATCGATTAAAACCGTACTAATTCGAATTTGATTGGATTCTATTTTTTGCAAATTGCTGGATTGAATCGGGTTTTGAATCTACTTTTTATAACCGATCCAATCCAATCCAAACCGCACAATATGCTATAATATTATTATTTTATTATTATATTTACGATTATACTTATAACATGTTCAATTTGTTATGCATTTTTTTATTATTCATATATTATTATTATTTAATAAATATTTTATATTCAAAATATTATTTATTTATTTATTTTAACTAACTTATAATTTTATTTCTATTGTTATATTATCGTTGGTTTTTTAAGATATTGTTAAGATTTGTTATGTCATTGTTGATTATTTAAAATTTAATGTTGAGACTTATTATATGTATTTAATTTTTTATTTAAAAAACTGTAAATCAAAACCGATTCAAACTGCTTGTAATCAGATCGGATCGAATTTTTAAAAAAAGTTCATCACATAAATTAAAAATTCAGATCGAATGACTTTTTTCCTTAAAACCGAATCAAACCGCACCGCGAAAACCTCCTCCTATTAGCTACATAATAAACACCGCAAAAAGAGAAGAGTGTCGGGTCAGTGATGAAGTTAACCCGATTATTTCGTGACTCATCTTTATTCGTGATTCCAATTCTTCGTTGTTTGTAAACAAGAGCATTGAAAATTTGAAATGAGTGAGTGCTGTTGTTCAATTGTAATTCCAAATCTTCAGATTCCATCATTTACCAAAAACCCTTTTCCCATCGCTGATTTCGGCCGCCGAAACCATTTTTCACGGTGTTTCCCCGCATCTCTTCCTTTCCCAAATCCGTCGTCAAAGCTGCCACCTTTTCGAGTTTCTAGAACTATCCAGGCCACGTCAGCTCACATGGAAGTGGAACGAACTCAAGGGTTTGAGTCAAACAGCGCCTCAATGAAGCTCTTGTTTGTGGAGATGGGTGTCGGATACGATCAACACGGGTATCCTCTTTTCTCTTCTCTTCTTTGGCCCTTTTCCCTTCTTTTCTTCCCAAGAAAAGTTTGATGACATGGGATTTCGAAACTGATTGCACTGCATTCACAAAAATTAATAACAGGCAGAATATAACGGCTGCAGCAATGAGGGCATGCAGGGATGCCATTTCTTCTAATTCAATCCCAGCTTTCCGCAGAGGTATGCCTTCTTTAATGCCCAAATTTCAATTTTATTGATATATTGACTTTGGTGATAGGGTTTGGTTAGGGGTGTTCATAGTTCGGATTTATATGGTATGCCGTATTTATCCGAATTCGATCCAAAATTGTGGATATAGATCCGATCTATACATTGGATGGTGGATTTTATGTATGTATCCGCATATTCGATGTGCGGATCCACAAAAATAAATAAGTAGATTTTTTTTATGTTTTATTTTAACTAATAATTATTATATATGTTGTATTATTTTATTTTTATTATTAAGAAAAGTATGTATGATATTATTTTAAGAGTAAACATGTTAAAAAAATAACAAAAAGGGATTTTATTGATATTTTTTAATAAAAATAAGTTTTTAAAAGTATTTTATATGTTTTGCGGATATATTTGATATCTGATTCGATACGCAAATGTGTAGACCAGATCTAAGCTTAAAAACTGCAAATATTGTATCCGATCTGATTCGATAATATTAGTGCGAATCAGATCAAAATTTTGGCCATATCCCATCCAAAAACTCCAAGTTTGGTTGGATTGGGGGGTTGAGTGTGGTATATGTATATTACTTCTTAGTTTAGTGATGCGTTTGAGTAGGAAGAAATTGAGGTATTGTAATGGTTACAATAAGTGGTAACGATTTCGAACCTATATGCTTTGACAATGATATTCACAGTTAATTATGCATTTGCGATATATAATCTTGTTTAGGTTCCATCCCTGGTGTCAATTTCGATCAGATGAAATTGCAGATCAAGCTAGGTGTTCCCAATTCTCTTCAGAGCTCTTTGGATATCGAGAAAGTCAAGTCTGTGTTTCCCTAGTGAGTACCTTGAAAACTGTTGCATTGCATTTCCAATAGCTTAACGTGGACAATTTTAACCGAAACCTTAATCTTATATTTTTAGTATGTCCTAAAAATACACGCCTTTAAAGTTATAGTTGAAGCATTGAACCAAGATATAACTATGATGTTCTGAGATATGGTTATTTCTCATTTAAATTTCAAGATTTGCAATACAACAATATTTGCACAAAATATAATAAGTTATCTGTAATCATTCTCTCGTAGTCTAATCTCTGTTTCCCCCCAAAAACATTGCAGTGGAAAAATTTTGAATGTTGAAGTGGTGGATGGTGGATTGATATGCTCAAGTGGGGTGCATGTGGAAGAGATGGGTGACAAGAATGATGATTGTTACATTGTCAATGCTGCTGTATATGTAGGCTATTAATAATAAAAGCTTTATTCTCCTGTTTTTGGTGAACTTCTGATTCTGATAACTTTGTGTCTTCTCTGTATAATAATACACCAATATTTTTAGTTTATCCTGGTTTTTTAATTTCAGAAAGAATATGTTGTGTATATTGCAGTATTTATCTATGGAAAAAAGGTTTTTACGTGTCACATTTTCAAATATGTGGCATAATTAAATGAAAACGTGGCAGATAGAGAGAAACAATGCTTAGAAGTAGAAAAAGACAAACTCATATAAGTCATATAACATTTGACCATGTTCTTAGTTTATGATACACGTATCATCGTCTGAATGCTGATTTGGCAAATCAACAACCGATACACGAGAGCCTTCTCATGAGTTTCCCAAGTCTTATAAATTTCGAGTTTCAGCTATGTTCAAGAGTTAGTAACTTGCTTCTAATCAAACTCAGTCTTAACCAATCGAAGAAGGAATATATAAGCTGAGCGACAATGGAAGGTGGCCAAAAGGGAATGAACCCGTTGTTTGTGGAGATGGGGGTTGGCTATGATCTTGATGGGTACTCTATTTTATTTAAATCTTCTGAATAATAAATGTTGTTATTAATAAGGTTCCGAGTAAAATTTATGATTAACAGATTCAAAAAAAACTTAAATATCATAATTTATTTGTTATATAATATAACATGTTTGACTTACATAACAGGCAGGACATAACAGCTGCTGCTATGAGAGCATGCAAAGATGCAATAGCTACTAATTCAATTCCAGCTTTCCAAAAGGGTATCTCTTTAATTGGAATTTGACTATTACATATTATTATTGTAGTCATGATTTTAAATTACTCTTCATATCCATGTACTCAGTGCAATGGATACTTTTGCAATTTGAATAGTAATTTTTGGTGTATGCAGGTAGCATCCCTGGTGTTACATCTGATAACATGAAAGTACATGTGAAACTTGGGGTGCCTCATCCTCTCCAACAAGGCTTGGATAAGGACAAAATTAAGACTGTGTTTCCATAGTGAGTAATTATATAATCAACATTTTTGTTTCTTCTAAGGAATAATGTTTCAATTTGCACAATTTTGTAGTGGACAAGTTACGGGGTTTGAAGTAGTGGATGGTGGAATGGTGTGCTCAACTGAGGAAACGGTTGACAGGAACGATGACTGTTACATTGTCAATGCTGCTGTCTATGTTGGTTATTAAGAATTTGGTTCCTCTCGGTTCCCTGTGGTTAGTTTCACTTTTGTTTCTTGAATCGCATGGTTTGTTTTATGGGTAACTCTAAACCTTAATAATATTGTAAATGATTAACAGGTTGGAATATGGAGCTTCAGATGCATAAGTAGTAAAGCCATCATGGTGTGTATGTGGACTTTTACTATGTACTTAGTTGTAAGGTGTGCTGTAATAATTGATTAGTGCTATTGTTGGTTATGGTTAAAGCTTAAAACTTTAGAAGTTGAGTGGTTGTAAATTTGTAATAATAATGTTTAAGTAAAATAATAATAGCAATAAAATTGTTGGACATCTTGAATGGTATAATAACCGAGTTCATGAGGTGGTGAGTGCTGCATTTAGGAGGAGGTTCCAAGTATCAGGTACTCCAGGGAGGCACCAATGGCTGCAATCTTCACCCTTGGCCTCTTGATCCTCAGGGTGCCCATCATTTCTTAGTTGTGAGAGCAGAGTTATGTCAAGCAGGTACACCTTGTACTTGATGCTCTTCAACACTCTGTTCACTATGCCATTTTCTGGTAGTAGAACTTCTGGATATGGCCCCTTATATGGTTCTGTTTCTCCAGTGCAACTTCATTTGAAACATAAGATTAGTTGAAACTCTAATTGATTCATGAGAGGAGTTAATTAATTATTACTTCTTACTGGGTATGTTTAGGAGAAATGCCATGAAAGAATACTTTGGTTTTGGAAGGGTCAAGATTTTGATCAACCCATGCAGCCCATGTGTTTAACCCCTTATGAAATGCTTCCAAACGGTCCATGTCCTTCACAAGATTTGAATCATCTCTAATATAATCCCATCTGCATGGTTATAATGTTGATATAAATGTACTTAATGATAGGTTGGGTGTGATATATGATATATCATAATATATGCAAGTTACCCTTGAGAGGAAGGTCCGATGTAGGTCCACCAATGCCACGTGTTGAAGATCAAGAGGTCAGTCCCTAACCATGATTTATTACCAGCTTGAATGGAGTCTAAGTTGAGGACTCGTCCAAGGCTTTCTTCAACTATGTCCACCAAATATTGCGTCCACTTTCATTCACCAAAGATAAATCCTAGAAATTGGAAGGCCAAGGCACACGCATGCAAAACAAGTTGAAGTTGCAGTCACGTGTCTCATTCGTTCATTTTTATGCATAAAATATTCACGTAATATAAGCTGTCACGCTCACTTTATGAATTTAACAACACAGTCAAATCAAAATGGTTGCATGCAGTGATAAATTTGGGATATTATTCTAGCTTGGAGCATCGAACCTTGATATCTATGTTTCACGTGTTTGAATCTGAAGAATATAATATTGGAATATCCAGCTATATATATAGCTGCAAAACATGTATAAGCTTGTCCGTTTCTAAGGAATCTCGTGAATGTTTTTCAGATTATGTATTGTATTTGTATCGTAGGCAGCTACTGCTATATCAATTTACTGACAACTTGATAAGTTATCTTGAGAGCGAGATTCATTAGCAAAGCTATTATAATGAAGAGGCAATCAGTTCTTGAATGCTTTTGGCAATCAAACTGAGCATCTAAGAAGGGGCAGCTTGAAGAGTCATAGGGTGGGTATGAAGGGTCAACAACCCAACTTCCCATGAATAAGTTGCACCCATTTAATAAAGAATCATCCTTTCTTCCTCTCTAAGGTGATGATTATGAGAATCAGACTTTGCTGCTCTTGCTGCTGCTTGCGTTTCACAAAGCACACAGAATAGAAGCAGAGTATGGACCTTGATCATACCCATTATTGCTATTCCGACAAGCTAAGTCAGAATGCTCACGTTATGTACAATACTTGTAGATAGAGATCATCACATATATAGGTAAAATTTTATACTGTTATTTAATTGTGTATAGCCACATGTCAATGCAAACTATCTTTTAAAAATAGGTTTACACTATAATACAAACTAATTAAACATTTTACATTTTATTGGGGACGATCATAATGATGTTAAATCTTGATGAAATCTAGCAAATGATTCTCATCAGTCATCATAGATAATAATTGTTATCTAATGATTACATATATATAAAAAATGTACAACATCATGCCAAAAGAAAAAAAAAAGTTATAATAAGGAGTTGTAATATACTAAAAGTTAAATAGTAAACAAACAAATACTAAAAGTTAAATGCAATAAATACTAAAGCTGCAACAAGTTAAATAGCACTTTTTTTATTTTTAATATTGGATTAGCAATGGTGTTTTTTTAAATTGTGATCTACTGTGATATTTTTTTAAAATATAGGATGATTTAATGTACGGAGTACAAATCGGACCGTCCGATTTGTGTTGAAAAAATTAAAAAAACTTGGAGTACACAAATCAGACTGTCTGATTTGTGTACTCCAAATTTTTTTAATCTTTTCAACCAAAACACCAAAAATTACCACGTTAAGATATAACACTCATTCTACTTCCATATTCAAATTTTTTAGCCCTTAAATAGATGTTGTTCTTGCTTAGTTTTTAGATGTTATTTTTTTTTAAATTTTTTTATGTTTTGTTTTGATAGATTTTAAAAATTTTAAAAGGATTTTGGACATCTCATTTTTTTAAGGTTTTGAATTATTTCATTTTATTATGTTTCAGATGTTTTTTTAAAATAAATTAAAAATAGTTTTTTGAATTTTAGAATAATTTTAAAAGAATTTTAGATTTTTGTTATTTTTTTTTTTAGATTAATTTTTTTATTTTAAAAATTAATAATTGTTACATACTAATAATATTTTGTAATAACAATACAATTTGTTACAAATTATATTGATTTTTGTAACGAATCGATGTTTTGTTGCAAAAGTTCAGAATATTTTGTAACAAAAAATTAATTTGTCACAAAATTTAATATTGTTTGTAACAAGTTATTTTGTTTGTCACAAAATATAAAAAAGATTAACTAAAAAAATTATTTTAAAATGTTAAAATCTTCAAAATAATTTTATTTTGTTTCTAAAATTTAAGTTTTTAAAATATTATTTGTATTAATTAATTATTTTTAATTTGTTACATTGATTTTTGTAACGAATCGATGTTTTGTTGCAAAAGTTCAGAATATTTTGTAACAAAAAATTAATTTGTCACAAAATTTAATATTGTTTGTAACAAGTTATTTTGTTTGTCACAAAATATAAAAAAGAAAAAAGATT
>NC_029787.2:121249701-121259527 GCF_000816755.2 Arachis ipaensis
CCATCACTTTACTCTTCATTCTACTATTCGTCATCCTCGTCCACTCTCACTGCCTTTACGGTTCCACCTCTCATACTGATCACTGTCTCATTACTGTAGTTTTAGAATAATTTTAGATGTTTGTTATTATTTGATTTTAGATGAATTTTTTTATTTTGGATTTTTTCATTAGAATTTGGATGTTTCAAATTAATAATTTGAATTGATGTTTCTTCTAAAAAAATTCAAATAAAAAAAAGTACTAGTTAACTGTACCACTTAGCCAAGGTGAGAACCGTATGGATGATAAAGTTATTAGTTCATTATTTTATTTAAGAGAGTGTGAAAGATTGAATTTTGTCTTATATATATAATATTTTATTGGTTAGTTACAGACTCTTAAATAAAATTTAGATTTACAGCCGTCTCTCAGATTAAAAAATACTACTATAAAAAAAGAAGTAATGTAATGCTTATGGGATACAAAAAATCATCAAGTTTTATCGAATAAGTATAAAAAACTAATTTTTAATTAGTTAATATTGGTCAATTTTTAAAAAGTTTAGGATTTTGTGTTTATAATTTATAATTTAAAATTTAGAATTTAAAATAAAAAATATTTTAAAAATAGTTAAAATTGGCTTAAAAAATTAATTCCCTAATTGAATTATTTTTACCTAATCTAAATCGATCACAACTTCACGATTTAAACTTACAATCTCTTTATTAGTGAATTAAGTGTAATATTTAAAAGTCATTTGAATTGATGGAATGGTTATCAGCTCAGTTTTTTACTTAAAAAAATGTCAAATGATCAAATTTTATCTGGATAACTATAATAAACTAACTTTTAATTAATAAACATTAGTAAATTCTTTTTAAGGATTTAGAATTTATCATTTTTTATTAGAATTTAAAATTAAAACTTAGGATTTAAAATTTAAAACAAAAATAATTTTAAAAATAGTTAAACTTGGTTTGAAAATAACTAATTAATTTTCTAATTAAATTATTTTTAACTAATCTAAATCACAACTATTTAAAATTTTCTGATATTGAATTAGTGACAATAATGATTACTTGTAGAGTTGTAATTGTATGGTATGTGTGATAAAAAAAAATTTAGTGCCGATGGGTTTACATGCATGGAGGGCACTTAGATTTTCTTTCAGTAACGGGGCACTGTATTGCTGTTGGATAAGTTCATTATAGTGCGTTATGGGTTTGTGATTGGTCATTGGAAAGTGTGTTTTTTCTAGGGTAAAATAAAATGATAAGTAAACAATCATTCTGGTCCTATCTATTTTATATTAAGACAAAGTGATATTTTACAAAAAAAGTCACTCACATCTGTTTTTGTTTGTGCATAAAATAATTTATTGTGTCTCCTCTCTTGTATCTCTTGTCTATAGTTGATGAAAACATTTGATGTAGCATTTATCGGTGCTGATCTGAAATTTAGTTTAGAGTTAAGTGTTAATGTGGATTAAGAAAAATGGACAAGGGTCGATTTGTCTTCCTGTCACATTTAAAAAGGCGTCGTTTCTAGGTTAAAGAGGAAGAAAACGTCATTCTCACCCATATAACTGCCCAAGTCCTAACTCGTATTTACAGAATAACCAAAACCTCTGTAACCTTCTTCACACGAAAAGATAGACATTGGTAAAAGTAGTTAGTATTGGTGCTGACAAGACCGCTAAGAAAGACTTGGAAGACGCTTGTAACTGCACCATTGACGAAGTTACTAACGTCGTAGAGTGGACGTAGCTTTTGTCGCCGTTCAGGTTAGTGACGGATTTGATCATCTAAAAATTTAGTACTATCCAAACTCTATTCCTTGCATGTTGGTGTTGGAGTGTTCAGTGGTGTTAAAATGGTTTGTCTGGTTGTGCTTTTTTAAAAATGTTATTTTCGTGAATGGAATTTGAAGTTTTTTTAACTAATTTGGTAAATAAATAATGTTGCTTGTCAATAGTTTAGATCACTGGCACAGTGAGATAAAATTTCATTAACTGGATTTTGATTAGTAGTAGTAATTTGTAGATGGATAAGTTTAAAGTAGTTTCTATTTTTCATCATGAAAAAAAATTTAAGAGAAATTCACAGGGTAAATTAGAATATGGTGATAGAAAAGTGAAGAAGTAGCCACCTTTAGACATTGATTTGGTGAACTTCTTTGATTTTGGAGCGTTACTGAAGGAGTTGGGTTACACAGAGTACAAGACTATGTTTTGGTTTGATAGCACGGCACCTGACTTAGAATTTGGCTTACATGTAATGAGGGGTGATATTGAGATAAATGATATAAGGAATAACAAGAGTAAAAACAAGAAGACAAATGAAATTTATATCTATGTTGATCATCCGGTTAGTGTGCCAGAAGTTGTGGACGAGGAGAAGCAAGCTAAGGAGGTTATTTTGAGTGACTCATCATCCTCAAATGATGGGTATGAAACAACTGAGGATGAGCCATACAAGCCACCTCCTCCGGAATATGAAGATACTCATAGCAGTGAAGACAGTAAGGAACGGAGAAGGAAGGAGAGATTGAAGAAAAAAGAAAAAATGGTATCACCAAGGAAGAGAGCTAGGCAGGGCTCAGCTGGTGAGGTGAAGTCTGGCCCAAATAGAAAATTAATCAAGAGTGGCCCAAATAGTAGGGATAAGGCTGGACCAAGTAAAGGTGGTCCAGGTTATTCTCCAAAGACAGCTAAGAAACGGGCTTCCAAGAAGTATTCAGGTAGGAGGAGGACACATATTCCGAGGAATGAAAAAACTGGAGTAGAATGTGCAGAAGATGAAGGGCCTAAAGCAGGGGGTGATGTGGGGTCTGAAAATGGACTGGCTAGGAATACAATGGGTTCTAATTCTGAAATATTCGGAGAAGAATTAGACTCAGATTATGACAAGCCTTATGAATATGAGAGTGAAGCATTTAAAAGTTCAGTGTCAGATGATGATGAAAGCAAGATTGCATTTGATGCTTTCAATGAGGAGACAAAATATGGGAAGGTTGAGTTTAAGGTGGGGCAAACATTCATCACAATGGAAAGTTTTAAGAATGCACTAAAGGACTATTTTGTGTATGAAGGGAAGGATGTAGTGTATCTAAAGAATGAAAATAAGAGGGTAAGGCTACATGTGCAGGAGAGCAGTGTCATTGGTTGATTCTGACCTCTTGGAACAGTGCTGGGGGTTGTTATCAGGTGAAGACATTGGTGAATGAGTATAGTTGTGTTAGAAATTTTGGTAGTAATCTAGCTGATAGACAATGGGTGACATCGAAGTTGGTCAAGAGGCTACTCACTCAGCCTGACTTAAAGCCTAAACAAGCTAGGGAATACATGACTGAGAATTACAATGTACACACTAGTGATAAAATGATAAGTAGGGGACTGAAGGCGGCTAGAGAGATAGTTATAGGCAACGAACAAGCTCAATATAGAAAGATCCGTGACTATCTGATAGAACTACACAGGAGTAATCCAGGGAGTACAGCTATGATTGATGTCATACCTCAGTCAGAGTCAATGTCACTGTTCGACAGATTATATATAAGTTTGGATGTATGTAAAAGGGGTTTTAAATATGGGTGCAGGCCTCTAATCGGGTTGGATGGGTGCTTCCTCAAATGTTACTATGGTGGACAGTTGTTATCTGCAGTAGGGCAAGATGCTAATAACCATTTTTTTTGTTATTGCGTATGTTGTGGTTCCGAACGAATGTAAAGACACATGGGGGTGGGTCGATCCAGGAGATTGCACTGAACTGGGATTGAATTTTATCTCCGATCAACAAAAGGTCAACTCTATATCCTAATATATTAAGTTGTTTAATGTCATATACTCTTACTTGTTTTTTATGTCATGTAATTTGATTGGCTACTTGTTGATGATTTATGTATGATGTACTCTGTTTTGTTGTTGTTTTTCTTGTCAAGTCACTGATGACTATGATATTTTTTTTTTGTTATAATCTGCTATGTTAGTATTTGGGACCTTAACTGTTTGATGACTTTCATGTCATGTACTTTCACACTATGCTATGACTTTGATCATATGCTTCTACATTGGTATACCCTGCTATGGGTATTAATTTGTTCATGAGTTTGCTATTATCTGTTTAATGTAATGTAATCTGTGCCAATAGAACTTCAATTTGTCATGTCTTTGGACTAATTTAGGGGTTGTCATTAGCTTTGAAAGAGGTTTTTCCGAGAGCTCATCACAGGATCTGTGTGCTACATATCTGGAAGAACTTCATCAAGCACTTCAAAGATGAAGAGACGAAACAGTAGGTTTGGGAATGTACAAAGTGCATCACACACAATGAATTCAGTGCTGCAATGGAGAAGTTAAAGCAAGTAAGTGCACCAGCATGGGAATATATGAAAAAATTTGAGCCAGCTATTTGATGTAAGGCGTTATTTAGTCATGAGTCGAAAGTGGACAATATCACTAACAACATGTGTGAAGTATGGAATGCAAAGATCGTGGAACACATGGAAAAGCCTATTTTGACGATGTGTGAAGGATTACGGTGTTACATAATGAGAAAGATAGCAATGCACAAGAAGAAGTTGGAGGCTCACATTGGACCGCTTGTTCCAGTACAACATAAGAAATTGGATCAATTTATCAAACCTAAGAGCCATAAATGGAGAGCTATATAGACCCGTGATTCAAAAAGAGTTTTTTTGAGGTTCATTCCTAAAATCATAAAGTTGGTGTTAATCTTCACAAAAGGATATGCACATGCAATGTTTGGCAATTGACTGATAAGTTTGGTTTCATAGTTATTGCATAGTCATGTGCTAAAGTTTAATTGCTGTAGCCATACTAAGGCTTGTTTGAAAAAAAATTGGTTTTATAATTATTGGTTTGTTGCTAACTGTCCATTGTCTTTTTCTAATTCTGCATAACTTGGATATTGTCCATAGGAATGCCTTATAGACATGCAGTAGCAGCACTAGCTAAAATGGGTCTTAAGGCTGAGGACTTTGTCTATAAGTGGCTAACTATGGATGCCATCAGGTCAACTTATTCACATTGCATTAAACCAGTCAACAGTGAAGAGTACTAGACACCTACCGATGCACCAAGGCCACTGCCTCCCATAATCAAGAGAGCTGCTCATAGACCCAAGTTGAAGAGAAGAACTGATCCAGTTGAGAGAGAGATGAGCACCACTAAGGCAAAGAAGACATTCGTTGTTACTTGCTTTAAGTGTGGCAAAAAAAGTCATTACTACAAGACATGTCAAAATGCAGCACAAAATCCCAATTGGAAGCCTATGACTAAAAAGGAGAGACGAGCACAAAAGAAAACAACAAACCAGAATTCATCAACTGATCCAGCAACAAGCACTAATCCAATAACAAACACTGATTAGGTACAATGTCTGTGTTTGGGAATTGAGTTGTGCCAAACATTAACTTCTTTACTTTATTATATGTCCTAATTAGATTTAGATGAGGGTTGAGTTGTGGATTTTTTTTTCTCCTGTCAATGATTAGGTTTAAGATGGTCATGAAAGCACCACTGATGTCAATGAAAATACCACAACAGGAGGGCCAATGTTAGATTCTGTGGTGAGTCTAGGGTTTAGGAATATATGTTATACACTTATACTATTTTGTTGCTTGCTTTCTATAACATATTGATTTGTCATAGGCCAAAACAAGAAAAGCCAAGAAGAACCTGCCCAAAAAGTCTATCAGAACTGGCACAGCGACTCAAAATTAAAGAAAAGAAATTCGAGTATCACAGTCTGCACCACAAGCTGAGAAGGTCATTTTTTTCTTTTTAAAAAAAAATTAAAACATGTTTCATGCTGCATATTATTACAACTCAATTCTATAGACTTAGTCATTTATATAATTGTTAAAGTAAATTTGTTACTGGCTGTAGGAAAAAACTCCAATGGCAAGCTTACACCATTTAAAGAAGCACCAAATTATTAGGTCACCAGCTCCATGTTTTGTGCCTCCACCCATACCAGCACCAGGACCAACCTTATGGTTGAAATCTCAACCTTCCCAAACTCCAAACCTGATGCCGCATACCTCACAGAACCAATCGAATGACTCAATAGTTGAGAAGACAAGTCCACGAAACACTCATGATGTAATTTCTCAAGGGACGATGGCTGCTGCAACTTCAACTATTGCATCAAGACTTTTAAAATTTGTGCCAACACCTGACTTCAAGCCTCCAAGACTCAGGCCTCCTAAACAGGGGTGATAATGCTAATAGGGATATAGAAATGTGTTATTATTGTTTTGGTATTTTGACTCTTTAGTTTGAAGTGATACAATTATTCCAATATATATATTAGTTGTTTTATTTAGGGCCATGTTGGCCTCTACAATGATAGGTGAACTGTGAACAGATGAATTATATGTTTGGTGACAATATGAATATAATGGTATGAACTGCTATGCTTTACATGAAATTACTTGAATCCATGCTATATGTACAAATATTTGTTGCACTAATTTGGATTAAGATTTGAGAAGAAACTTTAAACAGTGATAACAATAATTCATCTTCATTTAATATCCACAATGTTTACATACACAATTTCATCTTGTAACACAAAACTCTTAGATAACCTAAAATTATTCATCAAGTTGCATACACAGTTATCTTAAATAAACAGGTAACCATAACCCCACCAAAAAATGCAAAAATACTACAATCTAACCCCAAGCATCTACTTTTACCTATTTTTTCTACTCTTCTCCAATTGATTTTCTAATCCAATCAACCTAATTTCTAGCTCTTCCACTTTGTCATTCACCGCATCACTTAGACCTTCAAATCGATGTTGCTTCTGCGGCAATACCCCTTTGATATTGTCTTCAAAGCATACTCATTAAACAAAGAAATATAATCATCTAGCCATACAAAGAATGAGCAATGAGCTTCTGCAATCTATAATTAAACAAAAAAACATTAAAACCATAAACATACCTTGAAGTAAGTACAGAATTGAACAAAATCAACACATAACTGTCCATGAACATACCTTGAAGTTAGGGCAACGTAAGAATAACCTATTTGAATTATTTTTGGTCCCAGACATGAATTGAATAGCATGAGACTCGCAATAGCACTTTGAGGAGACCCATCTTTTCTTCTTTTGACCTCCAACATTCTCACTAGAGTTCATGCTACAACTCAAATTATCGCCTCCCACTCGCAGGTCGGAGGATGAGCAACATTCTCCACTTCCGACTATGATGTCTTAGGGTTTCGTTATTGTTGTTTCGAATACGAGTAGTATGTGGAGAGGTCGGGGAACCAGAGGACCATCGAAGTTAACGTTTCCTCTCTCTTTAACCCATAAACAACGCCGCTTTTTGAATGTGACAGGGGGACAAATCGATCCCTATCCATTTCTTCTAATCTACGTTGACACTTAACTCTGAACTAACTTTTAGATTAGTACCGGTAAGTACCACATCAGATTTTTTCGTTAACTATGGATGGAGAATACAAGGAAGGAGACGCAATAGATTATTTTATGTATGGACAGAGACCGACGTGGATGACTTTTTTTTTTGTAAGAAGTCGCCTTGTTCTAGTATAAAATAGACAAAAATTGCGTTGGATGCTAATTCTAAAATAATTCTAATTTACACTACTTGGGAGGATTGATTGAATTGTTCTTTTTCTTTCGGTTGGCCTTACGGCTCCAGGTACCGGAGCTCAATAGTGAATAAGTTTCTATGATTTTATATTAGAGTGCTTGAATCTTGGGTTTGAAATTAAAAACCACACGTAATCTCATGCATTAGTAATGTAGTCTTTAAAATCTGCAAGTGAATAATTTAAATTTTTAATACTTATTTAAATAGATAAGAGAGTTAATATTTAATCAATAAAAATCAATTATTATGTAATTTTTTTTTTAGTTCAACTCATCTTTAGCAGGATTTATCATTTAATTTAAATTCTTTAGCTTTTCAAAATATATTTTTGATTCCTCATTTAACAAATTTTGGTTCTTATGTTTTGTAAAAAAAAATATCCCATAATTTTGAAATTAAATTTGATTCATTTTAAAAATTAGATCCAACAAAATCCGATATGATCTTTTATGTTCGTTGAATTTTAAATTTGGATCGCAAACTACTACAGAAAGAATACAGAATGAAATTGACTTATAGTCTAACTATATCCTCTATATAAAAGTAAATAAATGTCTTTCTCAAATCATCGTCACTGAATCAAAAAGTGAATAGTATAACAGAGAACCATGTATCCATTCTTTCGATCAACAAAATTTTGATGTTTCAGATTGCTTTCGAGATCGATCCATCCAAGTTAAAATGTCAGGAGGCGCTAGCGATCTTCCTCAGGATCTTCTGTCGCTCGTTGCGGATGAGCTAGGACTCATCGATCTTCTCAGCTTCCGTGCCGTTTGCAGGAATTGGCGCTCTGCTTCCACATGGTCCACAGCTGTGGTTGAATCCATGCACGGGCATCCATGGTTGCTCATCTATGGCGAATACTCTCCTATCTGTATCTTGCAAAGCAGAGACAAGGGGATTATTTACAAACTCAGATTTGAGGAATTGGAGGGAGCAATTTGCATGGCATCTCATGAAGGGTGGTTACTTCTATTCAAAAAGGGGTTTATGTTTTTCTTCTGTCCTTTCTCTAGAACAAGAATCTCTTCCAAACTATCCTTTATTGGAGCTACCGGAATCATACGTGGCAACTTTTTCTTCTGCTCCTACTAGCCACTATTGCATTGTGGCTGTAGCTACCAAGAATAATGCTAAAAGTAGCAGCAAATTGGAGGTACGGTTGCTTTTTCGAGGCTATAAAGAATGGTTGGAGTATGAATATGAAACGTGTTCTGGTGAACTTGATATGGCTATTTATCACAATGGGGTTTTTCATATTTTTCATGATTCATCTAAATTACTCACATTTATTTCGGTTGATGGGAAGGTAACATGGGAATTCTATCATCTGGTTTCTAAGAGTACGGAATCTAAATTTAATGAATTTCCACCGTCATGGTTAGGTGATAAGAAACCAGTTAAGTATGTAAGATGGAACACGGAAAAATTTTTACAGTCCTTCTTCATTCGAATGAAGAACAATTTTGGATCAAATTCGTCTTCTATTACATGGTCTATATCTACATGTGGGACTAAATTTGTAGAACAGAATGAACCTGCTCAGTGCAGCATAATTTACAAAGAGAAGAAAGTACTCCCTCCTCTAGATCCACAAGAAGGATGTGATAGCCGCAACTGTAACTTAAAAGCAGTGTGGATTCAACCAAGATACTTTCAAGTATCTCCTCATCAAACTTGGTGATTTGAAAATTATATTTCGATTTTTTTATTTTGTTAGAATTAAGAGTTAAAATTTATAATTTAGGATGAAAAATAATTTTAATATTACTTGAAAAAATTGAGTACATATTAAATTTTTAATTATTTAATAATAGTTTTTTATGTGTTTATCTAAATGATTACACTATCTTAGAGGTTTGTTGACTTTGTTAAATTTGTAGGTTTACTTCTATGAATTTTAAATCAATTACTTCATTTCAATTTCAAATAATAATTAAGAAAATTTTAGGTGTTTATTGCATAGATTATAACTCTGAATATATTAATGTTAATAGTTTTTAACAGGGTAAAGTATATTTTTTGTCCTTAAAGTTTGGTAAAAGTTTCAAAAATACCTCTAAGTTCTATTTTGTTTCAATTTTAGGAGTATTTTTGAAACTTTTATCAAACTTGAAAGATAGAAAGTATATTTTACCTTTTTTAATATTTGAATTAAGTTTTATTTTTGTCTCAAATGTTTTATTTCAATCT
>NC_029787.2:121259548-121266078 GCF_000816755.2 Arachis ipaensis
CTCTCAATATTATGATCACTATCACAATGATAAATCTCTAAATTTAATCAAGGACATTATTATATTAACATTTTAATATAATAACAATAGCAAATTATTTGACATATGATTGATTAGATTGTGGTCATACTACTTATTCCCAACAATCTCCCACTTGCACGAGAGCCAATTATGATAGATTAGATCTTGGACATACTATATTATCTTAATAATCATACTATTATTATATTCTTGGTGCTAGCAAAGAATATAATAATATTCTATTTAAATTAATATAATTATTTATTTGATCAAATCAAAATAATAATTAAATAATTCTCAAGTAAATATTAGAACACTCGTTAGTGTGTGACCCCATATGTTGAATACTAAGCGGGTAGTAAATTAGTTGTACTAAATTTACTAATCAAATGTTGGCGTCTAGCAACACTCTTAACGAGCAGTAATATATTTTTACTAAGAACTCGAGAAGAACATAGTTTGGCTAACCTCTTATAATATGGTTTAATTGTCAAACTCTAACTTGTTAATTACCATTATTATAATGACTGTGAATCACTTAACAAACCCATTTCTTCATTCATTCATTTCTTCATTCATTCAATCTTTTTGGCCAAGGTTTTATTCATCTCAGTCATTATAATCATAGAGCTCAAACTCTTTATCGAGAATTGACGGATTCTTTATTGACTAGTTCGTTAATTGTACAAGTATTTAAATCATATCCAATATCCATTCAACTAGCACCCTAGGAATTAGGTGTCCGAACTCAAAGTATAATAAATACATTGTCAATTACTACGATAGTCTCAAATGGAAGGAACTCTATTACTATGTTCATTTTGAAAATATCTTATTGACAAATATACCGTAATTATAACTATTAGAAGTTCTCAAAGTGAGTCAATGGTCATATCTCTATATGCACAATCTATATATATAATTTAATAAATGAGATCTATTAATCTTCATCCAATGAAGACCGTTATATATATATATATATATACAAAATATTCATCTCTCAATATTATGATCACTATCACAATGATAAATCTCTAAATTTAATCAAGGACTTTATTATATTAACATTTTAATATAATAACAATAACAAATTATTTGACATATGATTGATTAGATTGTAGTCATATTACTTATCCCCAATACCTTCAACCAACACAATTATCAAATTTTCAGATAGAAAACAATTGCAAGTAACAACAATACTCCCCCTCTAATAAATCGAATATATTTCATTTGATTTATTATTGTTTTAGTTAAATAAAATCTATTTCATTCTATTTATATGGAATGTGTTTAAATCGAACTTAATAGTTTTGATTTACATAGTTTAAAAATGAAAATTAAACATCTATAACAATATATAAAGAGAATATAGAGAGAATGATGTCTAATTATCGTATTCTCATTTTAACCTTATTAATAAACAGTGATTGAAGTAACTGCGTTTTAAAGACGGTATAAAATATAATTATCATTAACTTTCCTTCGTTGATATTACGATTACCTTTTTATTTATTTTATGCACAATTCTTACTTACTCATTGTGTCTTTTTCTTTGTTTCACTAAGTACAAGTAGTACTCTCTTTTTATCTTTAAGGTAATCCTATTAGTACATAAGTATTAATACATAAATATTAATTATGTCAATATTTTATCAAAGTCAAATCTCTTACTATAATTAATACATAAATATTAATTGTGTCAATATTTTATATAATTTTTGTCTGTTTTCTTCTATCTTTTAGTTATGTAATTTTTTTTTCTAACCAAAGGATACGAAAGTTTCTCAATATTAAAAGAGAAAGTATATATCTGTTATTCAAGGTCGTCATACAATTTTAAAGTATATCCAGTTTGAATGGTATCAACCATTTAAGAAAATGAATTTGAACTTAAATAAGTATTTTTAATCAAGAGTATTGGGTATATTTTTATTGATTTAAAAAAAATATGTATTTATATGTCATCTTTTATTTTTGTGGTGATGGACAATAGTGCTCACATCATAATTTTAAGATTCATTTTATATTTATATCAATTCATAATTTTTCTTTTACATCAAATTGATAAAAGCAAAAGATAGAACTATTTTTTATGTGAAAAGATAGAAGAATAACAGAAAATATAAATTAAATAAGTAAACTAAAGAGAAGGAAAAATGCAAGTGAAAGCTGGAAGTTATGCGTGAAATCAAATGAAATTTACAATGTAGTGGAGGAAAGCAACGAAAGACTATGAAAAAGATGCAATTGAGGGTGTTGAAAAAAGGAAAAGGGCCATAGCAAGAGAAACACATAAACTGATAAAAGTGTGCATGAAGAATAAAATTGGTAGATTTTTTAAAAAAAATTAGAAAAAACTTTAATAGAATAATGAGGGTGGAACCAAACTATTGGTGAGAGTACACGGCCGGTTTAAACAAAAGAATATAAACTAAAACTAACATAAAATTAAACAAAACATAAAGATGGTGAAGAATGTAAAGACATTGATAAAATAAAGGAGGGTTAACCACAAAAAATGTCCTTGAAATATTTAAACGCTAACAAAAATACACCCAATTCTTACTATCGACAAAAATACCTTTAAATAATTTAAAAACGCGATCAAAATGTCCAATAGTAAATATGTATTTTCAAAAAATATCTTAAAAATTAAATTTTGATACAATTTTTTGCGAGCATGACTAAAAAATGAGATATTATTATTCTTAAAATTTAGTAATTTTTTGCTAAGTATATATATATATTTTTTGTGATTTTTTAATAGTATTATTGGTTGTTAACAAAAAATTACAAAAAAATATATACTTAACGAAAAATTACCAAATTTTAAGGATAATAATATCTCATTTTTATAATCATATTTGTAAAAAATCGCATCAAAATTCAATTTCTAAGACATTTTTTGAGAATATATATTTACTGTTGGACATTTTTGTCACGTTTTTAAATAATTTGAAGGTTTTTATATCGACAATAAAATTTGGGTGTATTTTTGTCCGCATTTGAATAATTTGTGGGCATTTTTTGTGGTTAACCCAATGAAGGATATAAATAAAACAAACATATAATTAAACAAAACATAAAGATGGTAAAAAATGTAAAGACATTGATGTTCACTGAGTCTATTTTTTGATTTATTAACAATTTGTAGACACTCTGTATTTTTGTTGTTGAGAGATGTGTTATCATGGTTATAGGAGTAAATTTTATTTTAGTGGGATGTTATTAGATTTTTCAAAATGAATTTTATAACTATTTTGTCCTTATAATTTGCTTTATGAAATGATTTGTTAAAGAATAAATATAGTCCAAAAAATTTTGAAACTAAAGTCGTGACCAACTCTTTATATTAGCTTTATAGATTTTCACCTTTTGTTATACAGTAGAAAGATTATATATAATATAATAAAGGTTAAATGTTCTCATATGTAAGAACATGGGACTTAATATTATTCTTTTATAAAGTTTCTCTGTCTAAATAAAAGAACTAATATCATTTAGACTTAATGTTTATTTTTGTACTTAATAAAAAAATTAATGTCATTTAACTTTAATTTTTAACTTTCAAGATACATAAAAAGATGTAACATTTTATGCATTAGATAATTTAAAAGATATTTATTATATAGGAAGTTAAAAATATTTTAAACTTAAAAAACTATTTAATAACAAAATTAAATTTGTTCAAAATAGTAGGAAGAGAAAGAGAAAGTTGAAATTTTTTAACTAATTACAAAGAATCACCACCATAATTTGAGTATCTTAAGTGAGGTTTAAGAAGTAAACCAGAACTATAAATCTAAAAGTTTTCTGTCTTTCTTTATAACGAATAAAATAATAAGAAGATTCGTATTAGATTATGAAAATTAATCTCATCCTTATAATACGATAACATTATTTCAAAACATGTAAAATGAAATAATAAATTACAGTTTAATTAATGTGCACAATAAAATAAATATGAAAGTTATATTAAACTGAGACTTAAATTTATAATTATTAGTTAAAAAACTTACAATTATGTACTATTTTTTATTATTTTGGTTGAAAATAATATATTTTGATATTGTTTTTTAGGATTACTGACATCAAATTTTAATAATTTTAAAAAATTTTAAATGATTTATGTCTTAATTCTTTTAGCAAAATTTCAACAACTCATAAAAGTTAACACAATAGATAGTTATAAATCAAAGTGACGGACAACAGTAAAAGTTGTGATGATGATACTTGATAATAATTAATAACGATAGGATGAAGAGAATGTGAAAGCAGAAGAAAAAATGAGAAAGTAGAATAAAGTAATATAATAGTGGCGATGAGACAATGACACGTATGTATATAGAGAACAATATATCGTAAGAGAAAGAATAGTGTTTGATATAGTGAGGCGATATAATACAAATGTAAATTAATAATTTTTAAAAAATAATGCAATTAAAGATATTATAAAAAATTAAATATAAAATTAAAAAAATATTTTTTATCAATTAAAATTATGCATGAAGATAAAAAGTGCGTTGAATATAAATTTTTACCTATATTTAAATTAAATACTGTTGAAAAAATAAATAAATAAATTTAACATTTATTTCTTTAAATGTTGATATCAAATTTATAATTTTAAAAATAAAATTATAAAAATTAATTTCTTCACAATAATAGAAAAGCGGCTGAACAGGTACGATAGTGTCTGTTGAGCCGCTAGTCCTTATAATACGATAACATTATTTCAAAACATGTAAAATGAAATAATAAATAATAGTTTAATTGATGTGCACAATAAAATAAATATGAAACTTATAAAATAGCAGTAAAATATGGATAGCAATGGTTGCCTTTTGTTTTAAAGTACTATATTAAACTGGGACTTAAATTGATAATTATTAATTAAAAAACTTACAATTATGTACTATTTTTTATTATTTTGGTTGAAAATAATATATTTTGATATTATTTTTTAGGATTACTGACATCAAATTTTGATCATTTCAAAATATTTTAAATGATTTATGTCTTAATTCTTTTAGCAAATCTTCAACAACTCATAAAAGTTAATACAATGGATAGTTATTATAAATCAAAGTGATAGACAAGAGTAAAAGTTGCGATGATGATACTTGATAATAATTAAAAATGATCGGATGAAGAGAATGTGAAAGCAGAAGAAAAAAAATGAGAAAGTAGAACAAGGTAATATAATAGTGGCGATGAGACAATGACATGTATGTATAGAGAGAACAATATATCGTAAGAGAAAGAATAGTGTTTGATATAGTGAGACGATATAATACAAAGTAAATTACCCAATTATTTATGTTCTTATAAAATGTAATTATTTTTTAACATAGTGATATATAATTAGATGCATGTGTCTCACATCTTACATTTTCCAGCGTATGAAAATTACAATTCCGTATGTTTAATTTGAGCTCAATGGTTACATTTTGCAAAGCGAGCGCTCTACAATTTTAGATACATCCCCAATCTGCCAAATTTTAGAATTGTTAAAACAACAAAAGGAACAGTGACGGCGGACTTCAAAAAACTTGGATCCCAAGAAAACTTGAATCCCAAGGAAAACTTGGACTAATATTTTTCTGTTACAACTAAAACCACTGTAGTGAGGCTTAATTTAGGTTATTATATATATATACTCATATGATTCCTTTTGTTTTGTGTGGGTAATCTTTTTCTAAATAAAATGGACCAACATAGCAACATTTCAGAAGCAGATTCTGATAACAAGAAAAGAAACAATTCTATCCACCTTCTTGCACAAATATTTTCAGATTATTTAGAGTTGAAGGAGCTTCTTAGAATCCGCGGCGTTTGCAAGGATTGGAAATACGCTTCCACCGAAGCATTGGCTCGTCTTGAAATTGAAACCTTTCAAGACGAGCCATGGTTTCTTATGTATGGCGAAGGTTCTACGTGTTCGTTGCTAAGCAACGAGGATAAGTTGTATACATTGAACATCCCAGAATTCGATGGAGCAACCTGCGTTGCCTCGAATTCGGGGTGGCTGCTTCTGTTTCGCGAAGGCTCGATTTTCTTCCTTTGCCCGTTCTCCAGAGCAAGGATTGATCTTCCAAATTTTCCATTACCGGAACTAATAGATTGCTCTGAATATGTTGCTGCATTTTCGTCGGCTCCGACTAGTGAAGATTGCACGGTGGCTGTGATTAACCGATGGCATGAAATCGCTTTGCAGTTACATCTTCTTCGCCGCAGCGACCAACGTTGGAGAGTGTATGAATGTCTTTGTACAATAGGAGATTTGAGTACAATAAAGTTTGCTACTTATAAGGAAGGAGCTTTTCAAATATTAGATGGTTTTAATGGGTCAGTTACCTTTGATGCTAGAACCAAAAGATGGAGAAAACTGTTGGAATAAATTAATTTCAATAACCCAAATCATCCACGTTGAATCATCAAAAATATATCATATTATAATGCGGAAGCGTACCTGAATTCATAAACATGAATCATACGATCGGAAG
>NC_029787.2:121266330-121274800 GCF_000816755.2 Arachis ipaensis
TTTGGATCTTGTGGTTCTTTCGATCTTTCTCAACCAAAGCCTTCTGTATTCCTAGGAGGCTGAACTGCAACTCTTTTGATGAGGAAAGAGTAACAAAGGCGGCTTTTGGTATATCGGGAACCGAAACCCTGAAGGTCTATTTATATTTGAGCATGGCACCCATTAAACCCTTAAACCCAAATAAAATAGTATCTAAAGCCCAAAAGATAATATATCTAAAATCCAAAAAAGATAATTATCTAAGGAACAAAAGATAATATCCTGTTTTATTCTCATTTAATTCCAAATCAAAAGTAATAATGACTTATTCAATTAGCATTTAAAATAATAAATGAGATCATCATTATATAAGTCATTTAATTTTAAATAGCATAATTTGTGATTATAATTAATATATGTATTGCCCACAAATAAGTTAGGAAATCAAATAATTTCCTAACAATCTCCCACTTGGGCTATACATATATTATTTCTTGACATAATCACATCTTTATAAACTTTATGCGCGCATCTGAATGCTATTTCTCTCATTACTTTAACAATCTGGTCCGTCTCATACATTAGATATGGAACTACCGCAGCTTTTATCACATTAAATGCCGTGACTAAACCACGCCAATCACCATCCTAATATACTCAACGACATAGATCAAATTTGGATGAGTAATATGGAAATTACATGCCAAGTGATCTCATGCATGTCTATTTCCAGCTGGTCCAACTTTATTGAGATCAAATACAATACAAAATATTGTAAAATGAACATTTCACATAATATGAAATAAACCATCAACTTAATTCTGCAGAAAAATAATTCAATTATCTGTCATAGGACATATAGCATAAACTCCCACTAAACCAAGGCATCACAAATATTGATACCCATCCGAGCAGTATGCTCATGAAAGACTTTAGGGATCAATCCCTTGGTTCATGGGTCTGCTAGCATATACTTTGTTCCTATATGTCCTATGGAAATCTGTTTTTCTTAAACTTTCTCCTTGACAACTAAGAACTTGATGTCTGTATGCTTCGATTTTGTCAAGCTCTTATTGTTATTGGAGTATAGTACTGCTGACTTATTGTCACAAAATATCTTTAATGGCCTTTCAATGTCATCTACTATATGAAGCTTAGTGACAAAGTTTCGCAACCATATGCCATGAAATCGGAATCAGAGTACCTAACATCTCCAAATTTTTCTGATCTCCGATAAATAAGCATGTAATCCTTTGTTTTCTTTAAACAACGCATTACGCGTTTAACAGCTATCCAATGATCCATATCCGGATTGCTCAAGTATCTACCCAACACTCCCACTATAAATGATATATCGGGATGTATGTAGACTTGAGCATACATTAAATTCCCTAGTGCTTATGCATAAGGCTTATCATGCATTGATGTCCTCTCAAGATCATTTTTAGGGCATTGCTTGAGACTGAACTTGTCTCCTTTAACCACGGGTGTGTCCATTGGTCTACAACCTTTTATGACATATCTACTTAAAATCTTTTCGATATAGTTCTTTTGTGACAATCCAAGAATACCTTGAGAGTAATCTCTTAGTATCTTGATTCCTAATACAAAAGAGGCATCACCAAGATCTTTCATTTCGAATTTGTCCGATAGAAATTTCTTAGTTTCATGCAACAAGCCTATATTCTTATAATAGTATATAGCGTATCAAAATTAGTAGGTAGTATTTTTATAAAGGAAAAATACAGATAGATAATGAAAATATTAAATAATGTAAATAGTTGATATATTGAATGTTTATTTTTTTAGGTGTGTGGATGGTTATTCTAATATTAAAATTTAGGTGGGTAATTTAGAGGTACAGTGTGTTTTGATTTAATTCATGCTGTTCAAAAAGTTATTGGTTATCTAGCATATAGAATAATCATTATATTATTCTACAACGAATAGTATTTTAGTAACTCCAATTCTTTCTCTCTCTCTTTCCGTCACCGTATCATTTCCGCCCCCACCTCCTTCTCCACCTTCTTCTCCCTTTCCATCACCAACCTCAACCCTTCCTCCATTAACGTTGGCCTCACCTTTCTCATCTCCTTCTCCACTTTCTTCTCTCTTTCCATCACCGACCTCAATCCTTACCCCTCGACGACAACCATGCCCTCTGACTCTTCTTCAGCGCCAACTCCTTCTCCGTCGCGCTCTTTCTCTCGCAGCGCCGGCATGCGTTCTTCCTCTCATAGCGCCACGCCTCCGTTCTGCCTCCTGCAGTGTTGCGCCTCCGTTCTGCCTTCTTGCCGTATCGCTCCTCCTTCCAGATTCAGATCTATTCTTCTTCCTGTTCTGCTTCTCTGATTCTCTGTTTTGCTTCCTAGAGCTCACCACTTTCCATGGGGATCGATGCGGGTAGGAGGAGTGAGGTCAGTTGTGAGAGGTTAGGAAGGTGGAGAGCAGAGGGTGGTGGGATCGATAGAAGCGTCTTCGAGTTTGTCGTCTTCAGCCTCGAATCCCTCTTCTTTTTGTTCCTTTTTTCTTATTTTTTTTCTGAAGAACATAAACTGATAAATATCATTTTTTTAAATTTTTTTAATTTCTGTTGCTGTTGAATTTGGATATGAAGTTGCAGTTGATAATTGCTGAATTGTTGTTAAATTTAAAATCTTTGTTGATTTATTTTGTGGATGTTGTTGTTGATGTTGTTCATTTTGTTGTTGCTGTTGCTAAATGTGTGTTAATGTTGCCGAATTTGTTGGTTAATTTGCTGTTGCTGTTGCTGAATTTAGTTTGTGGGTGGGTGATAGTAATTTAGAGAGAAGGAAATAAAGTGTGATAGTTATGGAGGCAGTGGTGATGGCCATGAGAAAAAGAAGAGGGAGAGGAAGAGTTTTGCCTAAGGATGATGAAGATGATGCAGAAGTTATGGACAAAAGGTGATAAAGATGATGAAGATGATGCAGAACATGATGCGTAGGTGTGATAGTGAGGGAGTTACGGGAGGGGAGGGGAGGGGGTAATATGGTAAAAAAAATAAAATTGAAGTGGAAAATGACGATTTTATAACGTTTTATAACGTTGAGGATGATTTTAATAACAAAAAAAGGTCGGGAACGATTTTGATTTTCACCCCAGACTTTAGGAACGATTTCAGTACTTAACCCAAAAATTTATTTGTCTAGTGTGATTAATTTAGTATTAATATATATCAAATTAACGATTATAATTTAAAAAGTAATGTTACATGGTTAGTAAATATTATTATTTTTAACCAATAAGTATTAAATTAATACAATTTGCACCTACGTTTTTTAAAATTTGCACATATGAATTAAAAAAATGACAATTTAATACTTGTATTAGTTAAATGATAATTAAAAATATTAAAAATTATTAGGCCTCAAGAATTTCTCTAATTAAAACTTAGTTTTCCAGTGTGATTTATAAAAATTATCGTGTTTAGCGGCCGTAATTATAAATTTTTATATTCGAGATTTATATTTTTCTTAACAATTGTTATGGTTACTAGATTATATTTTAATATTTTTTTAATTTTTTTGCAGGTACGATCTTATTAAGAATTGAGTAAAGTATCGTTTTTGTTCTTAACATTTGAGGTAAGTCTTAAAGTTGTCATAACCTTTAAATCGTCCTATTTAAATCCCTAACGTTTTAAAATTGACTTAATATTGTCCTTAAGAATCTGTTAATAGAATTGACGACAGGACAAAATTGAGACAATTTTAAAATATTAAGAACTTAAATAGGATGAAGATATTGGAACAAAAACAATACATAAAACATAAAATTTAAAAACTTAAAGTTAAAATACTTTGATACAAGAACAAAGATACAGTATGTATAGTAGATATACAATGATCAATGTTAGAAATATAACCTAAAGTTTTGATTGTTTAAAAAAAATATGTACCACATTTTTTTTATAAAAGTTAAGTTGATTTATTTCATATTACGTCTTTTTCTTTGATTAAATTAATTATTTTGTAAATTTTTTTGTTACGTATTTTTTCTTATTATTTATACCAACAAAAAATAATAAATTATAATTAATTTAAAATTAAATATATTAAAAAATATTTTAATTAAAAATATTATAAATATAAATAAAAAAGTAAATATTTATTTTTCATACGTCACACAAAGAGTACATACACTAATACACAAATACATACATTAATACACAGTTTATTCAAATGGAATAACATACATATATGATGATGATAAGGTTCTGATTCCTCAGTGCCAGCTTCGAACCAAATACACTCGAGTTAAAAGTAGATGCTTCTAACAAGAAGCTACTTGAGAAGCTAGTTTTTTATAAGGTATATAGCATAAGCAATATGATAATGCGTAGTTATCATCACATAACTGGCTTTTTATATTATTAATTAAGCACATAAAGTAATTAAGTAGTACCATTATTTTAAAGTCTTATTATTTAATTTAATTAGATTTAATTTATAAAAATATTTAAAGGTGTAATATTATTCTTAATAAATGGGATAAGAAGGACGCATGGCAATGCCACAAAGGCCCTGAGGTTCACCACCCTCTCTTAGCATCCTTATGTAACCATTCTCACCCCACTTTGTTCCCCATGAGTTCCTTACCAACCAATATTTATTTCCATATGTGTCCTGATCATACCCAATTATATTAACTGCATGGTTAAGACTATACCCACATTCACCAGTGAAAACACCCTGAGAGTAAAACTTAAATGCTTGTCCACTAGCTTCAATTGATACTGAGATAGGTTGAATAGCCACTACCCTCAGCATTTCTTGCTCATTGTTTGGAGTTATATCGGAGTAACCACTGATCCTGGCCACAGAATTCATATTTTGTGCATCACACATCCCATCTGTGGCCATGTATGGGTAATCTGTTTCGCTGCTAAGACCTTGGTTTGCTATATATTCAAATGCTTTGTCCTTGTCGTATCCGCCGCAACCGTTGTTGGTGACGGTGGCGCAGTCTACCAATTGTTGCTCAGACAATGAAGGCAAGTTTCCCGTTTTGATTTTGATAATTCCTTCAACGGATGCCACGGCGGAAAAAGCCCAACAACTCCCTGCAGTTATAACGCTAAATAGGAGTTAATTATTCACCCCAATTATGTTAGGTGTATATCAATCTATAAATCACAAAAGTTGCTATCCCCTAGTATTCCTCTTGTATATAAATACAAAAAGCTTTCAATAAGATTGTCCAAGTATACATGCATGATGCATGGATTCAAATGTTGCAAGCATGCATTATTAGTACGTTAGAGACAATTATTACATACCGCAAACCCCCTGGTTCTTTATGTCGTTGACAGCTCCTTTCTCTCTCCAATCCAAGCTAGGCGGCTCAATGTTATCAGCACTCATCATGTTGCTGACGTTCCGATGAGGTTGTTTGTTGTGGTGGTGGATAGCTCCGGTGTGAGAGGCATAAAATTCTTCATCGCTTAAGTCAGCAAAAGGGTTTAGGCTCAACTTGAAACTCTTGTTTCCTTCTTTATTGAACCTCTCTATAAACTCTAAGTTATTCTTGAATATCTCTTGTCGTTTGGTTTTTTCTTCATTGTCTTTGTAGGTCCGGCCGTACAAGGTCATCCATTGTTCATGTTTCTGGACAATGGATGACTCATCATTGGCCGGACGAATGGATTTAACACGAGATGTGCAAGTCCACAGGAAGAGGAAGATGGCAACAAGTGATTTCATGACTAAAGCCATTATTGCTGGAAGCTAAGAACACAACGCAAGCAATGTCTTAAAATGGTTTGAGGGATGGGTGTGTGTGAAGAATTCAGCTTGCATTGCGGGTTTATATATACAAGTTCATCACAGTTTCCTGTTAGTTTCTCTGATAGGGTTTATATGGCTGAAAAATATCACGATTTTGTAGCGTCGAAACTGGGTTATCAGTCAATCTCCTCGTAAACTCTACGAAATAATGTTGCTTTGTTTCACATGATTTTTTCCTGTGACTAGAAAACTACTCTCTTGTTTTTTATTGCCCATCTTCTTTGACAATTATTTATTTATAATTTTTTATTATATTTTCTTTTAATTTAATTACATTTTGCGATAAAATAATATAATGGTTAATTTTAATATACACATAATATAATCATTATTATTTTGGGCTCACAAATATAATTTAGAACCAACATTTACGGTCATATAGTTTATCTAGTCAAATTGTTATTCATAACTAAAAATTTACACACATTTTTTTGGAACCACCAAAATCTTGAATTTAGACCTAAGAGTATTTTTGTTGTGTTTCATTTTTTGAGAAGATTATGATTTTACATCAAGAATTACATGTACTTAGTAATTCGTCGTTTCATTTTAAATTACAGTTTATAAGGACACATATGTAAGTTTTTTGGTTTTTCAAAAATCACATTTTTTTTTTAAAATAAATTTATTCATGTAGNNNNTATCATGCTTTTAAGATTACAAATAAAGTTATTAATTAATGACATAATAAAGAGCATAAAAATAAAAAATTTAGAAAGATAGGAGACTCGAACCCGCAACCTCTTAAAAAAAAGAGAGTTATAATTCAAATGGCATAGACTCTCCATACTCAATTAAGAGGTTGGGGGTTCAAGTCTCCTATCTTCCAAATTTTTAGCCAATAAATAATAACTCAAATGGCATAGTCTCCTATCTTTGGTAAAAAAAAAAGAGCATAAAAATAAAATATCAAAATAACTACTTAAAACAAATTGATTACCAAATTTTTAACAATGAAAATTTTAAATTATTATTTTTGAAATTGATACTATAATTTCCAGGAATAAGAAATAAAAGAGTAAAGTAAGCATACTGGTACCCGAATGCATCATGTTATTATGTTTAGTGCCATAATGTAACCTGTTGTAGAATAATATAATGATGATAATCTATAAAGTACGGACACTTTTCTGATTTATCGTGTTCGCATGTTGAACACATTTTGGATATGATACTCATCGACACTCATCCGACACGCGTGTTTTCTGTGTCCAACAATGTCTTAATAAAAGATAAAAAAAATTCTTCGAACACGCTTGGAAACACCTAAATATATACCATCATATGTCAGCGTGTCCAACCTTATTCTTAACATGTATTCTTGAAATGACTTTAGANTCTAAAAAATATTTTATATTTTATATATATAACATTTTATAAGAGTTTTAAATCCGTGTGTCCGCGTGTCCCTTGTCATGTCGTGTCCCCTATTCGTATAAGTGTCCATGCATCATAGATGATAATAAATGTACATTCATCTTATCTTTAATAATTTTTGTAAGTGTTTAAACTAATAAAAAAATAAAACAATTTTTAAGTATAAATACAAAAGACAAATATGTCAATAAGTTTCAACAAGTAATAATATTGGTCATATTACTTTGATTCAAATAATGAATATGATACTAAAATATAAAATAGTTTAGGTAGACTTTAACAAAAATGAATTTTGAAAATATTTTTTTGCTATAATAATAAAAAATATGATTCAAGAATAAATTTTATCTCATGTTATATTATATTTAACCAAATTAATTTTAAATTATTTTATATATTTTTGTATATTATCTCGTACAAGAACCAGATACATACATATAATAATATCAAATATAATCTCAAAATATCTCAAGACTGGTTAAATATCTCACACTATAAGACGCAAGAACCCTATGGTCAATGTCGTTTTTCTTTCTGAATCTCCTAAGCTATCAGTACAGTCAGAAAGAAAATTCAAATGAAGGAGATGAGCGTATGCATGTGATATCTTTCTTTTTTAATTTTAACATCGTTTTTTAAGAACAAATTAAGAATACTTCTATCACTAAAGCTGCTGCGTTTGTTTTTGAGGATAGGATATGACAAAACATTGATGGATAGAGATACAAAATTTTGTGTTTTGTATTCTATTTGGTGATAAACTATAACAAATTATGAAAATTTAATTTATTTTTATTTTTTTATTCAAAAATTTTGAGATGAAAAATGTAATAATAAAAAATATAATTATAAAAAATTAACAAAAATAATAAAATAAAAAATAAAAAAAAATTGTGTCTTTTGTTAGTGTCTTCGTGTTTTTTCTGTCAGGATAGACACAAAATACACTAATTCAGTGTCTCTAAAATACATTACTTTTATCTATATCTCATCTATCAAACACAATTTTATATTTTTATGTCCTTATTTCAGTATTTTATCTCTGTAAATAAACGCAGCCTAATTAACAGTTTCGGGTTTAATAAGATAGAGAAATGCATGCATAAGCAATAATATAATCTAACTTTGTTGATTCTTTTTTATTAAGAGTTCCTAAAATAGTACTATTTGAAAGGGAAAAAAAAAGTGATATGATTGTTATTTCCTTACAAATCCTTAAGGAATTTTTTTCACTTTTTAATTTTGGTATGATTATGAATTATGTGTTTTATTATAGTAGTGCTTAGAATTCGTCTCTATTCACT
>NC_029787.2:121274907-121299064 GCF_000816755.2 Arachis ipaensis
GATTATTTTTTTCTCAAAAATAAAAAAAATGATTGCCTCATATAATAAAAAGTACAATTCATTCTATAAAAATCCGCCTTTTAGAAATTAAAAGAAATACAATTCACCTCTTACATTTTCTTACTTTTTATATTTGAAAGAAAACACGAAAAAACTCAATTTTTTAAATTATCACTTGGTTTTTTTGGTATTATCTTTGAAATATCACTTGAATTTCTCATATATAATTATTTTTGTAAGAAAAAAACTCTAACGGCCGTCGACAATTACTTCGAAAGATAATGAGACCTTTAACAAAAAAAGAAATATCTTTTTTGACTCCTAATTTTTATTTTTATGAGACTGATTAACTTCTCTATCAATATTTTTTCTCTATATTGATAGAATAAGTCTACATGACATGTTAAACGGTTGATTAATCCATTAAGAACCAAAAGATTGACAAATTCTTTTTTTTGGAGTTTCGTTGTCTTTTAAAAATAATTGTCAAGACCGTTTAGTTTTTTTTTAATAACTTTTTTCAAATACATTAGCTAAATTTATGGTGTAAAACTAAGAAATATGAGTGATTAACATATCACAAATATATTTTGAAGAGGGGAGTAGATTATCTCCAGTGGAAAACAAATTGGATGGTGTCCAATATTTAATCTCACCCTTCATTGCTTTCTCTCCTATTTATTTTTGGTCTCACTTTATTCTCTCAAGTGTTAAAAAAAATGAAGAAGATCCATTTTTTTTTTAAAAAGAGATCATTGACAAAGAGACTAATCAATTCTACAAAATTAAATATTAAAAATGAAAAAGAAATTTTTTTTTTTTTTGTTGGAAGTCTCAAAATCCTTCAAGAAACCGACATGGGTATTCATCCATATTTTTGCCGGTTTTTGGTCTGTATCTCAACAAGAGACCATAACAATAAAAGGGCAAAAGCCCAAAAAGGGGTGTTTTTTCCGGTAATACAACAGGACTAAAAGCCGAAGAGCTTTAGCTCAGTGGCATTTCACCCCCTCCCCATCACTAAGGTCTAGAGTTCAAACTCTAGAGGATATATTTGAGGAAAAAATGTGACAAAATGTGTGAGAAGTATGTGGGTGTGTTGTGTACCTAAGATTGGGAGTTGTCCAATCTATTGGGGTACCTAGGATTGGAGATTGTCCAATCCACCGACCAAAAAAAAAAAAAACAGGACTAAACAACTGGAAAGGAATTTTGTTTTTTAATAATGTGTTTTTATATGGAAATGCAAAAGGCCTATCAAAGTAGCATGCGTGGCAAAACAGCACTAAGAATGAAACACCGAAGGAAACATCAATCTTGAAATAAAAAATATAATCCCGTCCAAAAAAAAAGAAATAAAAAATATAAGAAAAGAGGCTTCTGATCTTACTTTTTTTTTTTGTGTCCTGAAATATAATTTTTCGGTTTTTCTTTTTCCTAAAGCCCATTTGATTTCAAGTACGAATTTATAAAATGGCATTGGTGGCTGAGGCTTGCCCAATTGGCAATCACATTTGCCTCCTAGAATTGCCACATAGATTCGAATCTCTAAGTGAAAAAGAGTATAAGAGGTGTGTGTGGGTAGGGTGCCTGTGCGGTGTGTTGTATTGACCGAAAAAAAAAAAATGGCATTCTTGTTAATGCATGGAATAAGCATGGTTTTGAAAACCGAACCGGACCGGCCGGTTCAACTGTAAAAACTGGGAACCGATCATCTAGCCGGTCCGGATAAGGTCAGAAATCGCCTTGCAAAAAATTGGTGAGAAAACCGATCGAACCGACGGTTAACTGATGAATCGAGAAAACCGTCCAGTTTTTTAGCGGTTTTTAGTTTGGATATTAAACTTCAAAACAGCGTCGTTTTGAAGGTTAAAAAAAAAAAAGAAAAGAAAAGAGAGAAGCTAAAGTGCTAAACGCACAACCCTAATCCTAATCTCAGTCTCTACTCTCAACTCTCAACTCTCACACTCTCACAAGAGACACCATAGCCACCACGGGCAGACCCACCGTCGCAGCCCCTCTTCGCCATCCCACTCTTCGTCGTCGTCGAGCTCCTCTCTTCCATCGTCGTCACCGAGCTTGCCTCCTCCATCGTCGCCCCTACTCGCCGCCGGTAATACTCTGCCTTCCAACCCTAACTTTCTCAGTCTCTCTTCAACCTTCTTCCTCCAAAGTACAAACACCACCGTCACCTCCAACAAACGCCGGAGCAAAGCATCACCGTCGCGGGTCGAAGGTCACCGTCGCGTCCGGGTCGAAGGTCGCCTTCCCGCGGTGAGTACTCAGTAGTCAGTACTTCAATCTTTTCCTTCTTTCAATTAATTTTGTTTATTTGGTGATAAAACTATATGAATTGGACAGATTTGAGCTCATGGTTCTTGTTCTGTTTTTCAATTAATTTTTTTATTTTGTTAATTATTCTTGTTTTGTTTTTCAATTTTGTTTATTTTGAATTTCGGTATATAAATTCAATTCTGCTATGTTGGATTTGGCTATATTGAGTTTTGTTTATTTCTGCTCTGTTGAATACTGCTCTGTTGAATTTTGGGGTTTAAAATTTAAATTCAATTCTGCTCTGTTAATTATGTTGAATGAATGTCGTATGAGTTATATGGATTAATATATTTTTATGGATTCTAGATTGCTGTCATTTTGAATTTAGATGAAACAGCCACAAAATGATCAGCAACTACAACATAATTCTGTGGGCATCTTCAAGGCTAGAAATTATGGAATTAGCCCTCTCTAGTTGCTTGTTGAGAACCATTCTATTTTGATTGACTTCATTTAGTGATTTTGTTCAGGTTCACTTTTCTTTTCAATTTGAATTAATTCTTTTGAAATAATTTTGTTAATTTTTTGTGGTACTTATTAATTTTGTTGATTGTTAATTGTTGATTTAATTGTCTAATTGTTTGGATTCTAACTTCTGAATTTGTTTTTTGAACTTTTAATGCCGAATGTAATTGATAATTTTCTGTTTTGAACTTTTGGTGCTGCATGTATTCTTTGCTTCTTGACGTGATTAGAAATTCTGTAAATCTGTTCAACAATCAATATTTAATTTGTGTAAATTTGTGTTTGTAAATTATAGTTGTTACTAATTAGAAATTTTTATTTTTGAAGATAGAACAACTAGATAGTGATCAAGCATTACATATATTAATTTTTAATAATTTTATTTAATATTTAATTAAACCGGTTGAACCCCGATTGAATCCCAATCGAACTATTGAACCAGTTGTCTTACCGGTTTATTAACCGATCCGGTTCTCGCAACCTTGGGAATAAGGGACTGTCTAAGAACCGCAACAATGATCTTCTTTGGAACTGAGCTGAATCAATGGCTAGAATTGAATTTATACAACAAGATATAGGAAGGTTCTCTGAATATCATTGGAAGGATTAATTCATCATGACATATTGGTGGGTGTGGAATTGGAGGTTAATTTTCAGGAAGCTTATGAGAAGAGAAAAAGCGGGATGCTGGGGCCTACTAAGTACTAAGAACACATGAAGGGTTATGGATTTCTGGACTTATGGCCAAGCCAGAGGGATTTTCAAAGCTTAATCCTAAAGTAAGAGACATTACGGAGTTCACTAATAGGCTTCGGAAACTCTTGCGTTGACTGAATGGCTAATAATATTTTGTGTATATTACTCTATCTTTTTATTTTTTTAATATCTAAAATTATAATAAATATGACATGAATTACGAGGCTGATTTTTTTTATATGATTTGGAGGTGTGAGTTATGCTGGGATATGATTATTATGGGTGATTTACCGATTTGTGTGAGGAAGAGGTTGAGGGGCATAAAATCGGTGCCACCGATTTCTGGGTGGAAAAAGACGTTAGCTGAAGAGTGCAGTAATCAGTGGGACCGATTACTGGAGGCAGAAAATTTTATTTTAATCCGGGATGCACCAATCGGACCCACCGATTTGGGGGTGCAGTGGTCGGTCCGTCCGATTTGTCCGTTAGTGCATACAAAAAGCGGATGGTGAGTTCACAGAAGCCCCATTTCTTCTTCGCCGGTCTCAGCTAATGTTCATCCTCTTCTCTTCTCTTCTCTGATTCTTCTCCTTCATGTTTGTAAAAGAAATTTCCGTGAGGTTGAGAATAGTCAAGTACGTGTAGTGTTATGGATGATAGAGTTGTATTGAAGATTTATTATTACGGACAGATCTTATTGCAAACATATGAGGGAGTTCAATTTGTGTGTGAAAATTCATTAGATGTTGTTATTCCGTTCACATTGTCATTTGAGAAGTTGAAAGGTGTGATTTGTGAGAAGATAGATTCTCAAAGATGTAGGAGAGTATCGTGTATTTTGTACAGGTATCCTTTACCTGTGTTTGGTGGGTTTGTTCAATTTCAGACCAAGTACGTGACGGACGAAGCGAGTATGCATGAAATGTTTTCAATGTACATGGAAAATCACCACCAAATGTCGTGCATCGAGTTATATATTGAGTTTGAGAAATCTGAAGCGAACCGTAACATTGAATTGAAAGATTATAATAGTGAAAGCGAAGATGAATTTGAAAGTAACTATGAGATCGTCGGTCCAGGTGAAGACGAAGATGAAGCTGGCGGCGCCATGAACGCAGATGTGGCAGAAGTTGCAAATGCACTAGCAAACTCGCATTCGTTTCAGGAGCCTTCTTTCATGCGGTCGTTGGATTTGGAGGCTATGCACGCACCGGAGTTTCCGCAATATATGAATGCAGGTGCGTAAACCTAGGTAGCTATGTGAAACTCTGAAGTAGGAGATCAATAAGTCGGATGAGTAATGTATGTGATATGTGACTAGGCATTTGTGACCATAGCGTTTGATTTTTTTATTAATTAATAGTTCTTTGTTGTGAATGATATTTAGTTGTTCTTTACGTAGATGGAATAGCGAAAAATAAGACTATAACGATCTTACATAGTAAAGTGTGTTTATTAATTGAGTTGTAATAAAAGAATTCTTACTGAGTACATAATGAAGCATTTATTACTTTTGATGTATGCAGCGCCTCCTGTTGTGGCGGATGGTGAGTTCACAGTGGGGATGGAATTCAGTTCAAGGGAGGCAATAATCAAGGCAATGAAAGATTATACCATCCGGAGAGGTGTGGACTATCGGGTATATGAGTCGGAACCGACGACATTCTATGCCAAATGTACAGAATATGAGAATGGTTGTGACTGGTTGATCAGGGTAACCAAAATGCAGAAGAAGTACTGTTGGGAGATAAGGAGGTACAATGGAAGTCACACTTGTACCAGGTCTACTATTTCTCAAGACCATTCGAAGCTGGATTCCAAGACAATTGCAGAAGCAATAAAGCCGTTGGTAGAGGTTGACCCGTCTATAAAGGTGAAATCAGTAATTGATGATGTCCTGTCAAAGTTTAACTACACCATCAGTTATCGCAAGGCTTGGTTAGCAAAACAGCAGGCGGTCGAATCAATTTTCGGAAGTTGGAAAGCATCGTATGAAGCTTTGCCCATATGGTTTGAGGCCATGTGCCACAAAGAGCCATCAGCAGTGGTTCACTTTGAAACAATGCCTGCTTACCAGGGGGATGATTTGGTTCCTGATATACGTGTTCTACATAGAGTCTTCTGGAGTTATTACCCCTGTAATAAGGGCCTTCAGACACTGCAAGCCAGTGGTGCAGGTGGACGGGACTCATTTGTATGGAAAATACAAGGGTTGTTTATTGGTTGCAGTCTCACAAGATGGTAATAACAACATCATGCCTATTGCATTTGCCATAGTGGAGGGAGAGACTTCTGATGCATGGTACTTTTTTCTGAGCAACCTGCGTCAACATGTGGTGACACGTGATGGTGTGGGACTTATCTCTGATCGACACGATTCGATTAGGTCAGCTATTGAATGAAGTAATGGGGGCATGGTCTCCTCCTAGAGCTTTCCATATGTTTTGTATCCGGCATATTGAGTCCAACTTCTTGAGGAAGTTCAAGGCACCTTACTTGCAGAAGCTTATCGTCAACATTGGTAAGTTTGAATAGAATGAACTTTGAATTTATTGTAAGTACGATCAAATAGAATGGTGTTCATAGTTGACTGAATGTTTTTCATAGGATACTCGAGGACGACCAGGGAGTACCAGATACGCTATGAACGATTAAAGGAACGGGGTGAGGCTTACACCAACTGGCTTGATCGGATCCCTCGTGAGCAGTATACTTTGGCATTTGATGGTGGTTACCGATGGGGTCATATGACCACCAATCTTGTGGAATGTATCAACTCCGTCTTAAAGGGTCCATGCAATCTCCCAGTCACTGCACTTGTTAAGGCTACATTTTACAGACTGAATGAGTTGTTCACTAGGAAAAGAGCCGAGGCTGAAGCCCGAATCAATGCTGGACTTGTGTTCTCTGAGATGGTGACAACCAAGCTGCATGCAAATCAACGCGCATCAGGTAACATACAGGTTAGCTGTTTTGATAGAGAAAATGAAGTCTTCGAAGTACGCGAGATGCCTAGTGGGGTTGAGTATGCAGTTGACCTATGCCACCATCGGTGCGACTGTGGTGAATTCCAGGTTGACCGAATTCCGTGTCGACACGTGTTTGCGTGTTGTGCAAATCAGAGGTTGGATTGGCAAGTGTACGTTAATGACGTTTACAAGATGGACCAAGTTCGAAGAGTATACAGGGCTAGGTTTAGACCACTGGAAAATCCGGCAACGTGGCCTGCTTATCATGGACCTAGATTCGTTGGAAATCCGTTTCTCAGACGGGTAGCCAAAGGTCGGCCGAAGATGACCCGCTTCTTGAATGAGATGGATACTCGTATGTTGCGTTGCCCGAGGCGATGCAAGTAATGTGATACCGAGGGCCATAGTCGCACTAGATGTCGTCAAAATGGTGGACCGAGTGCAGGTCCAGCCGAAGAGTAGTAGTTACCTTTTTTTACATTTCGTTTGAATTTACATTTATGTACAACGTTGACATTTGAATTGACCAACTGGTGCTTGTATTCATTTCAAACCTGATTAACATACTCGATAGAAAAATAGTCATAACAACGTAATTAACATATTCGATAGGCAAAAAGTAATAACAACCTAGTTAACATACTCAATAAGTAAATACTAATAACCAAATTAACATAGTCAACAATAACATCCTAGTTAACATACTCAATAAGTAAATACTAATAACCAAATTAACATAGTCAACAATAACTACCTAGTTAAGATACTCAATAAGTAAATAGTACAAATTATTTCTTAAATAGTAGTAAGAACCTAATTAACATTCTCAATAATTAAATAGTTACAACTTCACTTTTTCGGTGCCCACTTCATATCTTTGTATAACTTTTTGCACTTCTTTGCAATCCTGTTAAAAGCGGATAGTGTATACCGATTTGCACTCCAACGTGGAGGATCAGCTCTAAGGTTGTAACCTTTATCTTTTTCACTTGTGGCCGTACCTATAAAAACACAACAAATACAAATACAAGTTCATTGTGTAATACAAATACAAATACAAATACAAATACAAGTTCACCATGAAGCTACTAATAAAAATTCATAATCAAGCCCTAAATCATTACTAGCAGTTTATTTTACCTGCACTAGGCGCTGGATCCTCGTCAGCAGCATCGTCATCCTCATTCTCATCCTCATCCTCATCCGCATCCTCTGGATAGTCTACTAGGTAGTTATCATTCTCATCATGAACTACTCTATTACCAGTCAGATGATTACACAACAATTAATTCACTTAACAAGTTACATAAGGTACTTGTATTTTACAAAATACCTGTCCTTCTTGTAGATCATCCAACAACCTCCTGTAGTGCGCAAGCGTTTTATATTGGTAGGCATAGTTTTGACGGTCCCAGTTATGCCACCTGCCGACGGACAATCCATTAGTTAACTTATCTTACCCTAAACAAAATACAATTTCTATCAATTCTTTCAATGCATACTTTAATCAAAATTACCTGTTTGCAATTGGAAACACTCGGGGATTGCTGGGAATCGGCGCTAGAAATGGTAGCCGGATCCAAGCCCAAGTGACCAACAGTGTCAGTGGACCGTCCATCTCCTTGCAGTCGACACGAGTTGTCCTACACAATGATCTATACAAGTGTGCCAAGCATGCCGAACCCCAACTAAACTGTATGATCCCACCGAAGTTCCGGAGCAAAGGTAAAAATTTCCAGTGCACCGCTGCACCCGACTTATCTACAAACAGAATTGTCCCAAATAACAACATTATGTGACACTTTACATACATCTGCATGTGCACATCATCATTCAACACTATACGATCTTTCAAACCCCTAAACCACTTTAATTTTATAAAGCTCCCTCTACAATCCGTCTTCCTCGGTGCAATTCCAAATTGGTGCAAGCATTCGGCTTCCAATGCCTCAAAGCTACTCATGGTCGGACCTGTAACCGGAAGATCATTTGTCGGCGGACCGAGAATTACCGCCACATCCTCCAAGGTCACGGCACACTCACCAACCGAAAAATGAAAAGTGTGAGTCTCGCGCCACTATCTCTCAATCAGAGCATTAATCATTGCTGACTGACCTTTAATAACTCCAATTTGGGATACATAATAAAATTCAGTCTCGCGTAACTGTGACTCAACAATTTAGTTGTATGGATCCGGCGGGTGTAAATGATTGCACATCAACATCCTTGAAGCCTACAATATCACATTTCCGTTATAAGAACAAGTATAATATAACTATATTATTCAAAAACACAATTATCCTTAACATGTCCATTATAACTAATTCCCAGCATAATTGTATTTCAAACATACACATTAAATCTGTTATACAAAAATCCTTTAATCATATTCATTACCTTATAACAGAAATTAATTAACCTTACACAATAAATCAGTCTCTATTATTATTATTATTATTATTATTGTTATTATTATTATTATTCTTCATATAAAACAGCATACTAATTTATACTTATTATTATTATTATTATTATTATTCAAACAGCATACATATTATTATTATTATTATTATTATTATTATTGTTATTATTATTCATATAAAACAGCATACTAATTTTTTATTATTATTATTCAAACAGCATACATATTATTATTAGGGTAAAGTATACTTTTTGTCCCTGAAGTTTGACAAAAATTTCAAAAATATCCCTAAGTTTTATTTTGTTTTAATTTTGTCCCAAAAGTTTTCGATTTGCATCAAATATATCCTTAGCGGCTAATTTTTCAAAAAATTTAAGACCAATTCAACAACAATTTCATAAGAACAACCCTCAACACAAGCAAATTAAGCATCATTTTCATGCATTATTGTTAGATTGGTCTTAAATTTTTTGAAAATTTAGCTGTCGGGGGTATATTTGATGCAAATCGAAAACTTTTGGAACAAAATTGAAACAAAATAAAACTTAAGGGTATTTTTGAAACTTTTGCCAAACTTCAGGGACAAAAAATATACTTTACCCTTCTAAAAATCTGCTATTTTATTCATGTTTAATGATGATGAGAAAAATAAATTATAAATAAAATAATTAATTCAATTTTTATTATTAATCATAATAATTAATTAAACTCAATTACTAATACTGATAATAACAACAACAATATATCAATATCCACCTATTCCAATCTAATATGTATAGATTTCATTTTTTTTCTCTTTCATTCATTAATTTTTTACATGTGTCATTCATTTTTTCATTTTATTTTAATTAATATGCATAAAAAAAAATCCAGTTCACCTTCACTGATACAATTTACTAACTAACCATATCATTCATACATACATACATACAAGGTTTATTCCTATTTTAATTTCTATTTCTAACCACCTAATAATAAAATCATACATACATACATGCTTAATCTCTACTTAGTGCCATTATAATATATATTGCTAATAAAATCTAAAATTATCACTATTATTATCATTAAATCAGATTATTAAAAAATAAAAACTTACATAATTTGGATGTCCAAGATAATTAACAATATGAAGCTCTGGTTAATTTACTTCCTTAATTTTTTGTCTTCTTAGCATTTTTATTCAAATTTTTCACCAAGATTGTTGTGGTCCAACAATGGTGAAATGGTGGGGTTGAGAGTAAGCAGAAAGGGATAGTTTGTGTGAGAGCGAAAGAAATAGTGTTGGGAGGGTGAAAGAGATAGTGAAAAACGGGTTTTGAGGAGTGAAACACGGATAGAGTCACGGGCCACCCAGAAACCAGGTGCATGCGCGACGCGTGGCAAGGGGTCACCAATTGGTACCACCGATTTGTGCACCTTCTACGCCCTGAAATCGGACCCACTGATTTCCGTCCCCTCATCGGTGCCACCGATTTCTTCGACAACGCCGTCACATCTCGGTGAAACACCCCAAACTCCCATAACGCTGCAAAACTCCTTCACCGGCTCCATATAAAAAATTTGAATTACGATGATAAGTATTTTATATTTTTTCCGAGGGTTTGTTTGGGTGCTTTTAAGAAAAAAAAAATTTTTTGAGTTATTTTTTTTAAAAGATCTTATGAAAAAGTAAAAGTAATTTTATGTTTAGATATCTAATGCAGAAAGATCTTTTTATTTATCAATTATGTTTAGATATAATAATATAAAAATATTTTATTTATTTATTTATTATGCAAAAAATATTTTTTTTAAGAAAAAAAGATCTTTTAAAAAAAGATATAAATTATAACTTTTCAAAAAAAAGTATTCTTTTGATTTTTCTAATGCTTTTACTTTTATTACTAGAAATTTGCCAAACAAATTAGAAAAAAAAGGATTTTTTTCATTGAAAAAATATCTTTTTTATTAAGATAATGACACTCAAATAAACACTAAGAGATATTAGATTTGATATTATGTGCTTGTTTGGGCGCATTATCTTGATAAAAAAAAAATTTTTTCGTTGAAAAAGATATATTTTTTTATTTTTTAACGTGTTTGGCAAATTTTTAGTAATAAAAATAAAAGTAAAAGCACTAGAAAAAATAAAAAAATAATATCTTTTTTGAGGAGCTGTAATTTATATCTTTTTTTAAAAGATTTTTTTCTTTAAAAAAATATTTTTTATCATAATTGATAAATAAAAAAATCGTTTTACATGAGATATCCAAACATAAATTACTTTCACTTATAAAGATGAGTTGCATATTAAATAAATAAATAAATTTGCTTTAGATTTGTAACTTGCCACACCACAAAAATAACCAGTTATTTCTTTTCTTTTTAAAAACTCTAAATAAATAGTGTAACCGATGAAATAAAAGAGAAGCTAAGTGCGTAACCCTTTTGCAGGGTTTCTATCTATCTCGCTATCCTGCCTCTCGTGCTTCTCTGTCTTTCTACCAGCCTCGCTTCGCAGGTTACACTTCCAATATCTGAAATCCCTAGTTCCCAAATACTCTCGCCATGGATCTCTCCAAGAAGCGTAAAACGGAACAGAACGGGGACGCTGATTCCTCGCCTTCACAACAACCTCCCCCTTCCACCTCCCTCTCCGCAGACGACATCCGCAAGATCCTGCAACCCTTCACGCAGGAGCAGCTCATCGACCTCCTCCAGTCAGCGTCCCTCCGCCACCCCGATGTCCTCGACTCTGTCCGCTCCGTCGCCGACCGCGACTCCACACTCCGAAAGCTATTCGTCCGCGGCCTCGCCGCCGACACCACCACGGACACTATCCGCGCCATCTTCTCCGCCTACGGCGACCTAGACGAAGCCATCGTCATCTTCGACAAGAACACCGGAAAATCCAAGGGCTACGGCTTCGTCACCTTCTCCCACGTCGACGGCGCTGTCCTCGCCCTCAAGGATCCCAGCAAGAAAATCGACGGCCGCATGACCGTCACGCAGCTTGCCGCCTCCGGCGGACCCGGCGCCGCCTCAGCTACCGACGTAGCCGCACGGAAGGTGTTTGTAGGTAACGTCCCATTCGAAATCCCATCGGAGAGGCTCTTGAGCCACTTTCTTGCATACGGTGAGGTAGAAGAAGGTCCTTTAGGGTTTGATAAGAGTAGCGGTAAATCAAGAGGGTTTGCGTTCTTCGTGTACAAGACTGAAGAAGGTGCTAGGGCTTGTTTGGCAGAGCCAACGAAGACAATTGATGGCCACCAAGTGTTCTGCAAGTTGGCTGTGGATAACAAGAAAGCGAAGCCGCAGAATCCTGCTTCTGGTTTTGCAGGGGATGGTATGCATGCTCAGCAGCAACAGCAACAGCAACAGCAACCTTCTTACAATGCTCCTATGCTGATTTCTCAGTACGGTGGATATGCTGGCGGTGGTGGGCATGGCAACGGATATGGGATGCAGCCTTCGGTGCCGTCGTATGGGAACCATGTTCCAGCTGCTGCTGCTGGTGTTGGTGGGTATGGGGCTACGGTTGGTGGGGGCGGTTATGGGAATTCGCAGTATGGCGGACCGGTTTCCGGCGAGTATGGCGCGAGGTTGCCTCCTACGTCCGGTGGAGTACCCTCTGGTGGGTTTATGGATGGCTCCCATTATGGTGGTTTACCCTCGTCTGCAATTCCGTCACAGCAGCCGCAGCCTGTTCCGATGCCAAGACCTGCCCCTCCTGGAGGAATGTACCAAGGCGTGCCGCCCTATTACTGAGTGAGGTAAATTGTGGTGTTTGGTTTTAATTTATAGTTGTAGGTGGTGTGTATTGCTTCTGCTTACTTTTCTTGGCTGGTTGGTTCTCTGTGCGTGTAGTTGTAGTGGTTCAAAAATGTGATTTATGTCTTTATTTTGATTCAGTGCTCTTCTGAAAAAGTCTTGGGTCTCGGTTATTTGCTAATCATTCGTTTGCGAGTTTTGCTGCAATCTTCATTTTCTTGCTGTCTGACCCTTTTTTTCCCCTCTAAACAAAGAATCTATGTTTTGAGTTTGTAATCGGAATGACAATTCCCTCCTTGCTGTTTTGCATTTTTTCACATTTTTTAAATATGTATGTATTATTCAATCTTTGAGTGGCTTTTGCCATGTTACCAATTTGCATTTCTTTGGGTGTAATATCCTGTCATAATTGATGTTGAATCAAGTTTGTTTATCTGTTGGTTCTGTTTTACGTTTCAGTTATGAAAATGACTTAAGTTAAAATTTTCCAAACATGTTAATCATTGATTTGAGTTTTGAATAGGTGTTTCATTCAGGTTTGTGATGGCTTCTTGGGCGCTAATGCTTTAAATGGTTGTGCTGATTTCGTGCATGCAGACACTAATACTTGGTTTTGGTTACATGGACTGCTGTAAATTTGTTGCTGCTTCACTACATCTGCTTCTATGTGTTATGGTTCCATATGTGATTAATGTTAGTGAAAGCTTACGTGATCTGGCGTAGAATTTGAATGTAGTACTTATGTGGTTTTTCTGTAGAACTATTTATTCAAATTTTCCTTAGTTTTTAGTAAATGACAAGGTGTTTACCTTACAATTTGAAGTATCTTATTTCATTCTATGTTCCTTTGAAGTATCTTATTTCATTCTATGTTCCTATGTGCATAATACTCTGCGTGGTTGCTGTGGTGAGACAGTTCATTTGAAGTGCTTTCTCTTTTTTCTGCTCAGTTAGCTTCTGTTCCTTTGAAAAGTATTTGTTTTTGATGGTGACTCGTTATCTCTATGTTTTTCTTTGTAACACCCTGCAAATTTGTTTGTAGGAAAATTTAAACATATCTTTAGAAGATTTAGAAACAATGGAAGTAACGTGAGTAATGATGAAATAGGACTGAAAGATAAGGAATGGTAATGAGAGATATTTGTAACCTTCTTGTTTGATTGTTTACTGAAGGAAGGGAAGGGATTTTTTCAGAAGCTATTTCATATTCCTTTTTAACCCCCCATATTGGGTGGACAAAAAATTGAGAGCTTTGATTAAGTCAGGGACCTCTTCATTTTCTTTTGTTATTCCACCACCCAAAGAACACTTCAAAACGGACTATATATATATATATATGACAGATTATTTGTTGTTGATCCTTTCATTCCTTTGGAACATAGCCTAAATACATATCCCTCCCTCTTCCATGCATACCTTTTGGATAGGTGAGAGGTAAGAGGGTGGCGTCGAATTAGATTCAAAAGGAGTGAAATGGAGTCCAAGTGGGTGGGTTCATTACCCCATTGTTGGATAAAATAAGGTTTCCATCAAAATCTACAAATTTGGAAGGAACAGAAAAGGTAGGTGTTAACAAAAACAGGATAGGAAGGAAATTATTTGACTAACCATTACACTCCATTTAAAGACCCCCCCAAAAAAATCCACTTCATTACGATGTTATCAATCCATTAGATTCTCTTGCTCTGACCCTCAAACCTCTTATCCCAACACACCTTTTTTTTATGTATGTTTTGAATGACATCAAATGTAAAACATAATATTGCGGTAATGCTAGGGAGATGAAAAACACAATCCAAATTTGTCTTATTTAGCATTTATTAATTGTTACAACTTGGGGCTGTTTTGGCTGATTTTTTATGGTCTCCCAAACGCTGTTGTATTTTTGCCTCATCTTTTGCTCTGCTACCCGTGAATATTTTTAGTATCATGTCTTTGGTTGGCTCTGGGATACTTAGTCTTATGTGAATAAGCAACTTGTTTCGCTATGGTTGAATGCTTTTATTTATTTGCTTGTTTTTGGGAATCATCTTTTTTGGCCGTCTAATTGTTCTTGTTGGTTGCAAGTTACTTGGACGAAGTTCTTGTTTGTTTGCTTTTACTGAACGTTTCTACATTATTTTGTTGACTTTGGAATCAAACCTTTTGATTATTCATGTGCTACTATCTAATGATTTTTGAGGTGGTTTTCTTGTTTGGTTCTGAATTGACGTAGCTTGTCCAACAGAAAGTCACATGTAGTAGTAATTTGAGCGTAGGACTTGGGACATTCTAGTGATGTTGGGTGAAAGGGGTCAAGCTATCTTTTGTACTATCATTCACAAAAGGGGGACAATTGCTTTGTAATATAATAATTTTGTGATAGTGAAAAGAGAAGTATGAGATTAATGGGTTTGGAATGCGTTGCGGTTGCGCTTGTCTCATGATTTATTTTGACAGTAGTTTTGTTTTATACTTTTTTTTTTCTCCATTTCGTTTCAATTAGAAATGGTCAGAAAACATAATGTTGGTTAGATGATTCGAAGTGGTAAGATTTATTTTTTCATACAAAAGCTAAAACAATATTACGTTATATTTGCAGCAACATTCTAGTTGTTTATTATTATTCAAATTATTTCAATGTAAATGAATGATATACAATTAATCAAAATCTCAATTTAGTGAGGGTGGGTCAAGTGAAGTTGATAAATGAGACTTGAAATCGGGTTCATATTCCACCAGCAAATGATTCAATCCTATCAACTTCTTCTCTTGCCGAATGCCAAGATGGTATTGGCAGATTTTGAGAATGAAGAAGTGCCGATTTTACATGGCGCGTAATCAGTAATCAGATAGAATGGAACAAATGCCATTTCATTGTGCATATGTGAGTATGACCGCAGAACCTCCTTTTCGCATTCTGAGTTAAGTGGGATTCTATTCTCTTCTATCCTTTTGTTTTGTTTTGTTGCTGATGATTGAAAGTCAGCTTCAAAACTGTAAAATCGGTCTAGATTCACATACCAAAGTGAAGCTTCTTCATGCACGGGCTCCTTCTCTACTATTTCAAGCTATTCAACCTTGCTTTTGATGAGAGGATTAGCTGTATTGGAGGTGATGATGAAGAGGAAGAAATTTCGTTAGACAACTAATTTTCATATCAAATTTTGATTAAAAAAATAGATAATTTAGTTTTTATCGTTATTTGATGAAAATACAAGTTTTTATGAAATAAAGTTAAGTCTCGTTTTTATTAGTATACAACTATGCAAGGCTTCAATTTATTTCTAAATTAAAAATTCCATTACACACCAAACAGCTATAATTAAACACCAAAGACCAAACACTTATTTATACGTAGCTGCACATTAAATCCAAATAACATGCAAGCATCAACAGAGGCCGTGTTTGGAGTAAGCTCAGTAACATTACAAGTTTACCCAAAAAAGAAATTAATATGATATAATACAGCATGCTAATCAACACGAAAAGATTCATGGTTGGATGGTGAAATGAACTGAATGATTCAATTCTCAAGCAAGCAGATTCTTCTTCTCTTACATGGAAGTGAAGCTCTGAGTGAGTACTCAAGTGCATTAGAAGCCTTATCTATTACAAGACTCAGTGCCTTTTGAACATTTCTTGCAAGAGCTTGACATGCCTCGGTGTTATTATTGTCACCTTTCCCTTTGCAACATCTATACACAAACACATTTTTCATTCTTCCTTCTAAGGTTGATATCTCTGCCCTCACCAGTTGCAGTTCAAGGGCATCAAGTGTGTGTCGCAGGTCGAAGAGAATCTCCGGCCGGTAATCACAGCAGATGGATGCCTTGTATGACATGGATCTATGATCTTCATATGGTTCAACTTCAACTTCATCAAAATCTGTTGGGATTAGAAGACCTTTACTTGCTTCCATTGCATTCCTCTGCAATTCCTTCACTTGGCTAACCACTTTTGATAATATTGTTGCTTTGTCCATCTAAGATTAACAATTGAAACCCAAATCAAATAAATAAATACTCAAGTCTTTTTTTTATCCCTCTCTCTAACAAATCTTTTATCAATTGAAAATCCAAACCATGCCCACCCTAGGGAGGATAATATAAATAAGAAATTGCATTGCATCACTTTTGTTGTCACCAACCAATATATATATGTTTATGCTTTTAACTACTCAACACTAGTCTGACACATCTACAACAACACTTGATAGCAATGTCTTAATTGATCCAGTTCTACTTAATAGTTAATACATTTCTAATTTTCTCTTAGATACGACCATGAAATTAAAATATATAATCAAGATTGACATTCTATAGTTCTTTATGTCTTGTACTTGATTTCATATGATTTAATCAATAAAAAAACTAAAAAGCAAAATCATTGGCTGCTAACTTGATTTCATATTCTTGACTTCTTCTTAGAATGCAACTTGGTCAAATAAATGAATAATGGAAGCAGCTATTTGGGTACCATTCAGAGTTAAATAAATAATATATAAGTGGATAGTAATATTCAGCTAGTGCAGTGGGGCACAAGAAAGAAACAAGTGGTGTATGTACATTCATCTAACATACTGAATATAAATAGTAAATGAACTATTTTTATTTTCAGTGTCGATCATGGAAGATGAAGCCAAAAACTAGAACTTAGATGATTATGAAATATTTTGTGACGTTGTGTCACATATTAATAAACAAAGCCACCCTATGATAAAGTTATACAGCTTAATAGTTGACTTCTAGCAACTCCCATACCCAGCTGACCAAACAAGGACAAACAATGATGCAATCAAAATTAAACCCCTTATTTTAATAATAATTAGGTTCAATTATCAAAATGTTGTGGCTGTTATCAACTTATCATACACCATGAAAGGGCAACATACACACATAGCCATAAGCATTAAGACATAACTGCAAAAAAAAAAGTAAAAAACAATCATGTTACATTAAACCAGTAAATGGTTTAATTAGTTCTCGAAACATCATTTATTCTTTAAATTAGTTCTTGAAAGATACTTTTAATAACATTCATTCTTCAAATATTTTACGTTAGTCATTTTAGTTATTCTGTCACTTTCGTTGCTAACAGTGTCAAAATTTGTTGATGTGACACGTTAAGTGACACCACAATCATACATAATAGTCCTAATTGACGATTAGCATGATAAATTTATAAAATTAGATCAAATAAATCCCAAATTAAGAGATTTTAATGCCTCAAGTTCTCTTCTTAATTAGGTTTTGATTTGATCTAATTTCATATTAAAAAATTTTAGTGTTATGAACAAAGAAAATAATAGAAAGACTAACGCGATTAATTTAAAATTTTTGAAAAACGAATTGGATTAAAAAAACCTTCGAAAACCAATTTGGAAAACAAATAAATTTTCAAAGACAAATTTGACAATTTGCCCTAAATTCGACATATTAGATACTTCTATGTGTCAAAATAGACTCATGGTTATTCATTTATACATAAGTGGGGAATTCACTTACATAAATTTCCCTACTTATATAGTTATATGTATACATTGGATGCTAATTAAAAATATAAACAAGTTTTTCTAAAAGAAAAATTTATATTCACAATGTTGGTTTATCTTCCTTCAAAGTTATGCATACTGGTTTCCCCGGAAACTGAAGACTATTAAATCCACTCTTCCCATTTCTTAACACCGATAACAGAATATGCACTTTATTGAAACATCAGCTTGGTTCTTATGCACGAAAGAATTAGAATTGTGAATTTAGCATATCCATGTTTGTCATACTCTTGATGAACATGCTAATTAAACCCAATTATACAACATAAGCAAAATCATAAAATTCAAGAGGCCAAAAAGAATTCAACGCTGTTACAAACCACGAAAACATAAATAACAAAATAACTTTTGTTTCAAAAATAATTGTCATTTTGATCGAACAATGATCTCTCAATATATCACTTTGTTCAAACTAATTGTAAAAACTCAGCTGCAGTTAATTTCATGTGATGTTGATAGTTAAGAATTATTAAATAATTTGATAAATTTGACTAAATTATCATCTAAGGACTCTAAACTATCAATTTCAAATGAAGTTAACTGTATCAGAATTATTTCGAAACAAAAGTAATAACTTGCATTAGAAGGAAAAGAATAGAAACATACCTTGTCAGTGGAGGAAACAAGACCTCGTAGAGTTGCAAGATGACCATTGATTCTCTCCCTCCTCCTCCTCTCAGCTTCACTGTGATTCTTCAAAGCAGCTAAGGCTTTTGCATCAGAGTTCTCATAATTCTTTCCAACCCTTGCATCTTCTGATCCATTATTCACTTGCTCTATCTTTTCACTCTCCAAAATCAATGCATGTGATGGTTCCAAACCACCATAGGAAGCTCCATAGTCATGCAAAGAAGGACTAATCAACCTCGAAACATCGAAGCCGGGGGAAGAAGAATGATTGGAGTTATAAAAGGAGTAAACCATTGACTTGAATCTTTGTAGAGAAGACTAGTTTAGTTGTTGTCACTTGAGGAAACCAGGTGGACGAGTCGTTGGTGCAAACCAAAAAGAGAGTTTGTGGAGATGGAACCTTTCTGAAGAACCTGCTATGTTGCTTTGTTTGTTGATTATGATGATGATGATGGTGCTGGTGAAGAACATACCTTCCATTACGCAAAAGGAGAAAAACTTGAAGGGGTTGAAGAAAGGAAAGATCAGAGATTAAACATCCACATTCTCTTCATGATGTTCTTGAACTCCACCATTTCTAGCGTGTGCCAAAAAGATCAAAATTAAAAGAGAAAGAACTCTGGCTTGGAATTCAATTCACACAAGATTTTTTCTGATAGAAATTATTGTAGGGAACTATTTTTCTTGATACATATGTATCTGGTGTAATGTTGACTATATTTATAGTGTCAATAATTTAGTTCATGTCTATGAAGAAAATAATATAATAGTATTTTTATGAAAACATAGTAATATAATATCATCTATATATACTACTGAATTATTCATAGGTTGAAGTAAACCGACCACATGATTTTTTAAAATATATTTTTGCTTTTCTTCTTGGTTTGGGTGTTATTGACGTGCAAGGCTTAAATTAGCACTCTGATTATTATTATTAGAGATGAATTATTGGAGCAATAATGATTGAAAATTTGGAAATAATATAATTTAATATGGTTTTTCTTTTTATAAAATTGTGATTGGGTAGTTGAAGCGCCGTATCTTTGCCGCATTTCTTTCTGAAGCGTCGATAGACACTATTTGCTCTACACAACTTTTGCAAGTTTTCTTTTATATTCCAAAAGGTACCAAGGCAAAAAGAAAAGATTATTACTGTATTACTGTAGACTATGTTTGTAGATAAATTTTGTGTACGAAAGTAAAAAAAGAAAAATATTAGAAGGATGTTAGAACGTCAGTAAAATTTATTTTTTGATCTGTAGTTAATTAATAATATTTAAAAGTAAGTTAGCAGTATATTATTAGATTGTTAAACTAAAAAATTGAATTAATGATTGGTTAAAAATAATAAATTCAATTTTTTTTATTAACTAAGTCTAATTAAATTAGTCTAATATAATAAAAATTAATTATAATTAGTATTATTCTAAATTTTATTATTTAATTTGATTAAACTTAATTTTTGAATGGGTAATATTACTCATTTATAATTATAATAATAATATCGTTCTAAAGAGACAAAGAGATTAAAGTAGTAGAGGAAAATGACACACACCTAATCGTATGTCGGGGAGACTTTCTTGAAATAGTAATGGAAACTTAACTCCTCATTTGGGTTACATGGACACTTCAAAAGGTCCCTCCTTCCTAAAACTACCTTTTGCAAGCTAATATACACTTTCTTTATTCTATCAAGGTATATAATAATAATAATAAAATTCATGCACATCATATACTATATATATAGCATTGCTTTGCTTGAAAATAGCGAGAAAATGTTTTCTTTTCCTGAACAAAAAAATAAAAATAAAAATAAAAAGGAAAGAGTCCCTCTGTGTTAGTCACATGGCGAAATTTTCATGCCCTAAAGTTCATAATAATAAATATATAAACGGAGTCAAAATATGTGACGTTGGTGTGTGGTGCTCTAGTAGTGGCAGGGCACTTTCTAATTAATCAACATTATGTGTTTAGTAGAATTACAAAATTATATTTAGCTAAGGATCTAAAAGAGAGATACAAGTCATTTAGATACAATAAGAAATTCAGTAGATGCCTATACAATAGCTATTACTCCAAATATCTTGGTGCCTAAGAATTATACTCAATTACTCATATAAAAGAAGTGACATACAAGTCCAAACTAATGTTACATTTTTCGTGTGCAGTTCACATAATATCATAATTTGTAGGAATTATGCAAAATGAAGTGTTGTCTTTGGTACGAATAGGTAGTTTCTTTTTATTTTTGTTTATTTTTTGCCTGGTCAGTATAGTAGTCTAATTATCTTAGGTTTGAAAAATAAATACTCATACAATGCTATGTGAATTACACTCGCCCCCAATAATAGAGAGCATTTTAGATAAACAAATATATTTGATAATAAAAATAAAAAAACTGTCAAAACGTATTATTTTTTACCTTATTTAATGCATCATATAATAAATAAATTTTAAATAAGATAAAGTCTAGATTTTTTTTTTCCTAGCATTACTGTTAGATAAAATTTACCTCTAATTCTAACCCATATTTTTCTTAAGCTCACTTGATTACACTCACTATAATGGAGAAGTTGATATAAAATTAAAGGGCATTTTATCCTTTTTAGGAAATATTTTCCACTAATACACAAAGGAATATATATCTATGAATAATGTTGAAAGATTAAGTTCTGAATAACAATATATACGTATTTGAAAGCAAGGGCTAAATAAATTACATGTGATTTAGCAAAGTCGGCTGGGAAATTCAACAGTATTGCAGATAAATTTCTTTAACCCACTGATTTGGACCTTCCACCTAAACCCTTATAATGTGCCATTTTTATTTGGTTCCATTCTAATCTGTAACTAACAGAACAGGTCAACTGACGCAAACAACTCTGACATGACAGATTAGTTCAATTGCAAGAAAGAACAATAAGTCAATTAGTTTAGCATTTTTATGTGTTGTAACTTGTAACTAGTTTTGTATCATTTTAATTTACGTGCTGCTAGGAAAGCAACGAATAGCTTAGTTTCTGATTTCAAAATTTTCAACAAGTGGACTAGTGGAGGTGCTACTTGATGACTTCAAATACAGATCATTGGCTAATCCTTCATTTTACTAATTAATTTCCATAATAATGCAAATCACACAGCACATATATCACCTCACATTTCCACAATTTTTAATACGACCTGATTACTCAGACTTTGCTAGAAAAATCTGATGAATTAGGTGATGTGTATCTAAAACATTACATTTACACCTAATATAATTGTTATTTTTATGTGACATATTATGCTGATGCTTCAAATTGACTTTAAAATTTTATAAGTTCTACAAATCAAGTTTACATAAGCTCCACAAGTTTAAATGAAATCTAGAGTCTGATGAACAATAGCTTCTTCTTCAAGCATCTTTCTTACTTCTTTCATTGAAGGATGATCATTTGGCGATCTGCATATCGCAACCTTCATGTAAATATTCGATTCCACGTGCCACACCAATAGCAATGTTATGATTTTCAAGGAAATCCTCAACCTCATCACATTCAGATTCATCCCTCATTTTGATCCATTTGTAAATCAAGAATGCTACCCGATTGCAAGTTTTGCAGCAAATCAGAACAACACTCTGTACACTGCACAATATACTTGAACATTAGCATTAGTAATAATATTTTTGTGTAGATGTTTAATTTAGCCAATGAAATTATGTTTTGTCAAGTATTTTAATTTTTCAAGTTAAATTTTACAAGTCATTTTAAGGATCAAAATAGTCTATAAAAATATAATTTCAAAGACTAAATTAATACTGTTAAAACTTTAGAAATTAAAACAAAACACGCTTATAATTTCAAAGAACAAATTAAACTCTTATTCTTTTCTCTCACTCATACTCTTACTTTATATTTGTAGCCTTAGTCAACCAAGATGTTAAAATTGCGTAGCTAAATAAGAAAATTGAAATTCATTGGTCAATTTAAGTAAACTAAAACTCAATTAAGGGGAGTTAGAGATCTTACCGCTATAAATTGGGATAACCATAACCCCTGAGCTACTGAAATTATAAAAGAGGGAAAAAGGATTAGAAAATGGAAATAGTTAAAAATAATGTCCACCACATATTAGCAGATTAAAAAGCTTTTGTTCAGGCGTACACAACAAAATAAGAATTTAGCTGAAGTTGTATACTTGTGCACCAACGAAACGAACGTAGATTAAATTATTAAATTGAACTCTCTTATTTAGTATTCATTAAAGGTCGCAACAATTAATGAATGTTAAATAAAATAAATTCTGACTCTTTTTGGCTAATTTTCTTTAGTTATCAAACATTTTATTAAATTAATTAGTATATATTCTTGTATAAATATATATTAATTAAATTATTTATATATTATAATTAAATTAAATTACGCTATAGGTTCACACTTACACTCACTCTACTACTGCATATGTACCAAGCCTCCTCTGCAAATTAAAATCAAATTGAACGTAATTTTGTCAGTGTTCGGGGCTAGCTATGAAAGCATTGGTTATAGTCTGAAACTGGGTGAGATTTTCTTTTTTTGGTTTGTCTGAAAATAAAAAAAGTTAGCATCCCAACCAAAAATATAAAAGAGTTAGGTGGAGGTTGACCCCAAAAAAGAATTATCAAAGGGTACCCAGAAATATAGAAAATAGGTGAGCCCAAATTTATTCGAAGTTGACGAAAACATTCAAGGGTATTTTTATCAGATGTCCCCGAAGGGTATTACAGTAATTCCATATTCGCCCACCAGCCACATTACCTCCAAACTCAAAAGTAAAGTACAAATTCGAGGGAATAGAATCCAATTTCGTTGGAACATTTCATCAAACACCATAGCTTCCATCCTTTTTCCATGCAAATGCAATGCAGCCACTCAGAAACCCGAATCTATCTCCACCACTACGTCACTTTCTCTTCAGATTCAGAGTCAAACCCAATCCTCATGATTCACCATCACTGTCACTGAAGAATCTCAATCCATACCTTCACAGAACTCTCTGCGCTTCTTCTTATACGACATCATCATCTTCTCCTACGCCTCGTGAATCCGATTCCAAAGATGTAAAACCCTCGGTTCACATCGATGCAGGATCGTCAAACCGCAAACCAATTAGTCTATGGCCTGGGATGTTCCATTCCCCTGCTACACACGCTCTCTGGGAGGCCAGATCCAAGATCCACGAGTGCCCCACCCTTCCCAATGGCAAAAGCTTAGAAACCGTTGCGAAATCGCCGTCAAGAAGCAGGACTAGCATATACTACAACTTCTCTTCGGATCACATACTTCGCGAGCAGTATAGGAACCCATGGAACCATATCAGGATGGGGAAGCT
>NC_029787.2:121299150-121308904 GCF_000816755.2 Arachis ipaensis
GCAACGAAGATGGAGCTACGAGGCCTCTATTATTGGTGACTGCTTCTGTTGACAAAATGGTTCTGAAGAAACCGATCCATATTGATGAAGATTTGACTATCGCTGGTGCGGTTACTTGGGTTGGAAGGTCATCCATGGAGATTCAACTCGAACTCACTCAGTTTACAAAAGGTAACGTATCATCATTACCATTTACCGCTACAAATGGATTATGAGGACTCAATAATCAACGCTTTCAATGCATATATCAGTATTAGGTTTCTAAAAGTCTGCTGCTTTTAGTGTTAGTACTTGGGTTGGCTACTTGGCTGTGTTTATTTAATGCAGTATATGAAGTGATTGTCAAAGTGTATTTAGAGTGTGACAATTTCTTAACTTAGCTTCATTTTATACGTTACCAAGCATGCATTTGTCACTGTCAATACGTCCAAAACAACCGACTTTATTTATTCAATATTATTACTTAGTTGGATGAATTCGTGGCGTTAGTAATTACTAGTTATTGTGCAATGCATGCAGTACTGTTTGAGTGTTTGGTTATTATTTTCTTTAAATTTGCGATACAAGCCATGCAGGGTCAAACAGTAACTGCATCTTATTATTAACTTATGCATCATATTGTGCGATAATATGTCCCTTCAGAAAAGGGAAAAAAAGTATGAGAATGGAAACTTCCTGTTATAGAGAGCCCCTTTCGAATTTTTATGATGACATAGTTTTATACGCCCAAACCTGTCTTTAAAGTGTTGCATAAATAGGCTTGCTTGTGAATTTTAAATACAATAAAGTATAATACATAAATATGAAAATTTTACATAAAGAAACTAGTCACAAATTTATGTTTTAAAAAAAAGTATTTGTGTATCATAGTCATAGCCATTAGCCACTGATACTGCCCTCTTGATACTTCACTTGTTGCTAACAGGGAACGCGGAAATCCAAGAATCACCTAAACTTGTGGCCAACTTCACATTTGTGGCTCGGGACTCTGCCACCGGAAAGGCAGTCCCAATTAACCAGGTCTTACCTGAAACTGAGAAAGAAAAATTGCTATGGGAAGAAGCAGAGAAGAGTAGCAAGTTAAGGAAACAAAGGAAAACAGAAGAGAAACATGGAAATGATGGAGACACTGGAAACAGGCTCAGTGCACTATTGGCAGAAGGGCGTATATTCAGTGACATGCCAGCATTGGCCAACAGAGACAGCATCCTTATGAAGGATACTTGTCTCCAAAATTCTTTTATCTGCCAGCCACAGCAGAGGAACATCCATGGCCGAATCTTTGGGGGTTTCTTGATGAGAAGAGCCTTTGAATTAGCCTTCTCAACAGCTTATGCCTTTGCTGGTGTGGCACCTCATTTCTTGGAAGTTGATCATGTTGATTTTGTTAAGCCTGTGAGTAGCATACAGGGGGCGATTATAACGAACTGAACATACATAATCATCATTAACCTCATTTATGTTAATATTTCGAGAAGATGTTGAACTGAAAACAAGCTTGATGATGCAGGTGGATGTTGGAAATTTTCTTCGTCTCAAGACTTGTGTTCTGTACACTGAAGTAGACAATCCAACAAAGCCTCTGGTAAATGTTGAAGTTGTTGCACACGTTACCAAGCCTGAACTACGGTCCAGTGAGGTGAGTTTGGAATTCATATTTTAAAATGTCAATATCAAATATTCCCCACTATGGAATAATTAAAAGATATCCTCTGGTGAAAAAAGACATTCTTTGCTGTTGTATATCTCATAAAATTGTAGAGTATTATTTTTTTTTCTTTCTACAATATTTTTATGAAGAGGCGGCAAAGATTCCCTGCCATTGTTTTCCTCAAATATCTGTTCAATTCTATTTTAAAATTTCGCATGGATAATAAACTAGCACTACTATCGAAATATAAAAATCGAGTGCTTTATTTTTAACCATTTCACTTAATTCCATGTTTGTCTTCAAACAGGTATCTAACAGATTCTACTTCACATTCGGTGTTGATTCTGAGGCCATTAGAAATGGATTGAGGATTAGAACCGTTGTTCCTGCTACAGAAGAGGAAGCACGAAAGGTACTTGAACGCATGGATGCCGAGTGTGAGGACTCCTAGTTTTAGTTAATCAGGACATGAACCTCCTTGTGATTAAAGAGAACAAGGGTATACAGAAAAAAGAGAACCTGTTTAATTGTTTCTTGAAGAATTTTATTATGTCCGAAATGTCCGCTGTGTATTGGATCTACAACACCAATATTTATTAATTCTTAATTCTGTGGAACATGAAGCTACTTCTCCATTCAGGTTATGGAATTCATAATGAAGTTGAAGGGAATGTGATGGAACTGCTAATGAAATTAAAGAGTGCTTCATAACTCGCAGTGATCAAATTGCTATGGCCTATCATTTAATATCATCATTAGCACCAAACATATTAAACTTGGTTATGAGGGGCAACAATGTGTTTGACAGATATTGACATTGGCACATTACAGCCACATGGACCACTCTTAAGTTAGGTTAACCCAAGTAATGTCATTTATCTCCATAGTTGTGGATTTTAGGGATCCAGATTGATATTCCCTCAGACTCAGAGGCAAATGCCAGAAAGGAAAAACCAGGACCTTTTTCCACAAAATAGCTTTCAAGTTCGGATGATTCTTAACCTTAGTGCCCCCACCACTGCTACATTAGTAATAACTTGATTGTACTCGGAAATAATAATTCTCTACTTACATGGATGATAAAAACAAGGAAAATCCAAAATTTCTATCTATCATATCATTTATAACTACAACACTGTAACGCTAAAAAAGAAATGTACTCAAATTTATTATATGGTCTAGGCAGTAAACATATACAGAGTAATCTAGGCACGAGAAAAAGTGTCATCCATGATAGCATGGGCTTTGTCATCATTCAAAGAAGGGATATGCTTGTCTTCAGGTGAGAAATGTCGTAATGTTTGGATAGTAAAAATCTAGCGCATCAATGACCAAAACCAAACATGTATAGAACTTACTCAAACAGTTGCAGTTGGGTTAATCAGATTCAGATGAATCACATGGCTGCTTACCAGTAATAATAGGAAAAATTGCTGGCGTTACAGGGTTTGCAGGCATTACAGATTGTCTAGAACCAACTAGAGTCCTCTCATTTGCTTTCCCAACTTCCTTGCACACACCATCTAATATCGAAAGGAAATCCCTCACTACCATAAAAATCCTAAACGGATGAGCTTCTTCCTTTGCTGAATTCCCATGGAAATACTCAGTTATCTCCTTTACTGAAGAGAGAGCCCTTTTCTCTTGGTTCTGGATTCTTAAAATTTCTTCTCCTCCTTTCTCCAAGAAACATTTCATTGCCTCAGAAAACTTTTGGCTAGTGTCTTTCAAGGGTGACATTTCATTCAGTTTGACAACTTCCACAACTTTCTCGATCCCCTTAGCAAGTTTAGCAACATCGCTGCTAAGCATGTCTGAGTCCATGGTAGCTGTTTTTTTCACATTGGTGAGCTCACCACTCAAGCCCGAAACAACTTGCAGTCCAAGCTTCCGGAATTCAACCTCATCTTGAAGAGTATATTGCTGGTTGTTCTCGGAGGCCTGATGATTGTTAGAACCGGAAATATGAGATCCCTCGGTTCTGACGATTTCCTGTACAACAAAATGCAATAGAGTGGTCTTTCCATCAGTTCCTTTAATATCAACGAGCTTCAGAAGCGTGTCCAGCTTGAATGCATGCGCATCGCCCCGATCAGTGCCAACATTCATTCGGTTTCCAGTTCTGAGAACAGCTTCAAGTAACTTCAAAAACATTCTGCTGTTCCTCAATTCCTCACAAGCCACCTGCGGGAAAGATTGAAATATGAGAATTTATTGCAGTCTTCGTATAAAAAATCAGTCATGGTTGCAATTAGATTAGTAAGTTTAAGGTAATAGTTAAGTGTTTTCGCCTTTTTTGGCTTGATTGATACTGAAAGGTCAGAGATTCATAATATCATATCAAACAATAAGCACACAATATGAATACATACCTCCAGAGTCTCAAAGGACTTTTTAAGGTATTCTAATTCAGAATCAAAATTAGCAATGTAGAGCATAGCTTCCACTCTCTTAAATGCAAAAGGTATATCAAGCATGATCTTGAGAAATTTCTCAGCAGGTCCAAGCTTGAAGGGCGATTCGTCTTGGAACTCCCTCAGCTTAGTTTCTTCTTCTTTGGTTGGAGCCATCTTCAACAAACTCTCCAGAAGTTCTGTTCCCAGTGTATCACAGTTGCCTATTCCCAAAAAAGGAATAAAAAAATAAGTATTTCAAAATCTCACTGAAAAATAAAGGCCCTTAAATAGTAGTTTACATCTTATTCAGTTTTAGTTTCACCTTCCCTGAGAGCTTCACAAACTTCATCAATAGTTACATTGAGCGCCCTAAGCAAAATAGCAATGTTCTGAGACTTCTTGGGGTCAAGCACCCTATTCTCCGGCGGCACCGGTGAAGAATGAACCGTTTGACCACGGCGGCCATTATTATCTCTAAAAGCCAATGTAGGATTTTCCTTTGAGTTATTAACCATGAACAGCGTCTCAATCATGTCCTCGTTCAATCTGCATAACTCAGATCCATCAAATCATTATATAATTGAAACAACACAAACATATAATATAATATATAGAAAAGAATATAGAATCGCACTAAGATGTTGACTGATATTAATCAACAATGGAAAAAGCTAACTTAATTAATTAATAATAAAGAATAGGACGTGAGTTTAATGTGTCATACTGGAAAGAACTTGGTCTCAAGCGATCCCACACCGTTGCCCTATCAGAACTAGCTTTCACTTTATCCCAATGCAAAGCTTTTAACTTTGGCTTCGGAGTTTCCTCACTCTCATTCTTATCAACATTTGGCGCCAATTTATTCATCACCGGAGTCTCCCAGAACCTCGGCGGAGGCGGCGGTGGTGGTGGCGGAGGAGGAGGAGGAGGCAGTTCGGTGGCCGGAACATCCCAACTGGATCTCAACTCCTCTCTAGGCTTAGGAGAAGAAGAAGAAGAACACAAAGAAGACGGCGACTGCGACGCAGAAACTGGGTTCTGATTAGGTGGTGGCAGTGATTTGGTGCTTTCAGGGCTGTGAGGGGAACAAGAACGAGAATGAGATGGGGTTCTTGAGTTTAAGCTTCTGCATCCGAGTTTCTCCAAAGGAAAAGCCTCCGGTGAACGAGAACTTGAATCTTCGACTCCAAGAACCGCAACAGGGGAAGGAGGACTCTCTTGTCTGTTACCGGAAGAGCCTCTCGGAGAAAAGAACTGTTCCTCTTCTTCGTCTTGATTCTCCTTGTGTTTTTCGTCCTTGTCTTCTTCTTCACTCAGCCATGGCCGGAAATTGTGGCGGGGCAGGGGAGGCAGTGGTTTCAGTTCCGGCGAATCATTCAGTTTTCGGAACGGTGCTGCTGGAGCTTGAATCCGGTGGCTCTGAACTAGCCACCGTGCCGAGGTAGAGGTAATCTGTGCGCGGGCTTGAGGCGGCGCCGGGGCCGCCGCGGGGCTTGGGGTGGGTGCCGTCGGAGGTGGCAGCGTTGCGTGGGAACAGGCGGAGGCTATCTTGCCTGGAGGCCTTGTCGTCGTCTTCGTCATCGTCGGCGTGGAAGGATGACGAGGTGCGGGAGCGGCGGTGGAGTGCGAATGCGGCAGCGGCGGAGAGGAGGGCGAGGGAAACAAGAGAGAGGGTGAGAGCAAGTGCGAGAGCGGGACGGTGGTGGCTGGAGGTAGGATGTGGGAGGAGGAGGGAGGAGATGTTAGCCGGGAATGTGGCGACGACGGAGGGTGATGGAGGAGGTGGAGAGGGGCGGTAGGTAGGAAAGAAGAAATGGTTGTTTGGTGAGGAAGAAGAAGACGGTGAGGAAGGTGATGTAATAGAAGAGGATGGAAGCTTGGGTTGTTGGTGTTGTGGTTGTGGTTGTGGTTGTGGTTGAGGAGAGGGAGATGGTGGTTGTGTTGGGGGAATGGGGATGGGGAGTGAAGGCGCCGGGAAGAGTGGGTGGTGGAGAAGATGGCGGTGATGAGCGGCGAAGGAAGAAGAGAAGAGGAGTGATAGGAAGCAGAAGAGGAAGGTAAATGTAGTGTGGGACATGATGCAGAAGAAAAAAGGAGAAGAAGGTTTGGGAGTAAATAATGTTATTTGGGAGAATGGTAGGAATGTAGCTCAAGACTTGTAGTTGAGTGGCATGGTGTTCTCAGAATTGTCACTGATCATTTTGGTACAAGTAGTGAAGTACCATATGGTATTCATGGTTAAGAGAACAAACAAGATTTGATAGCGTTGAAGGGTTGTTGAGGTGGTGTATGCAGTGTGCAGGAAGTTGGCAGCAGTGGAGACTGGAGAGAGGTAAAAAGGTAAAACCAAAGCCCCATGCCACCCGCGCTTTCTCTCAAAACTTGTGATCTTTTCAATTCTCCTTATACTGTTCACACTCATGCCTCATCACCCCAAATTTCCATTTCTTTCCTTTCTCTCTTTTACCATCACTTACCCTTTTATTATTTCAACCATTCTAATTATCCATTTCTTCATTCTTCAACATTTTTTCTTCACAACCAAGTTATTTATTGTTTTTTTTTTATCGAAGACAGAAAGACTTAAACCCCTAATCTCTTACGTGAGCATAGAGAGATTATGGTATGTTTGAAAAAGTTTAAAAGTAATTTTTTTAAGTTTTTGACTTATAAAAAATAGTAGTATTAATGTTTGGTATAATTTTTAAAATTAAATTGTAATTTTTTAAAAAATTATTTAAGAGCTTATAGAGAAGTTACAAAAAATGACTTCTCTCGTAATACTACTATTTTTTATTACCACATTTTTATAAAATAAGTACTTTTAGAACTAAAAATCCAAATACAAAATAATTTATTTATAAACTACTTTTAATATCAGGGATGCTACACATTCATGTAACCATGTAACCAAGTTGCCCAACACCAAAAAAACCTAATACCATTAAATGAAACGTGAAATACACGCGCCCAATACATCGCCCAACGCTTCTTCTCCTCCACGCTTCTTCTTCTTCTTCTCCCGCGCTTCTTCTTTTTTTCACGCTCGTTTACGCACGGAGCGTCTTCTTCTTCTTCGCCTTCTTCTTCGCGTTCCTCCTTCCCCTCCTTCTCCTCCTTTTTCGCGTTCCTTCTTCTTCACGTGTTTTCTCCTTATCGTCATTCTTTTGTTGTTGTTGTTGTTGTATTTTTTTTTGTCTTTTCCTCTTTCTCTCTGGTGAAGAAACAGTAGAATGTGAGGAAGAAGAGTTTTGAATAGTGCAGAATGAACCGAATACAGTACTCATAGTGAACCGAACATAGTACTCATGGTGAACCGAAAATAATACAATTGTATAGTACTGAGTGAACAAAACATAATCCATTATATAAAATCAAATTCAAACAGCTTTCTGCAGAATGAACCGAATACAGTACTCATGGTGAACTGAACACAGTACTCATGGTGAACCGAAAACAATATGTATAGTACTGAGTGAACGAAACATAATCCATTATATAAAATCAAATTCAAATAACTCTGCCTACAATTTACATATTATCAATTCAATTCAATTCAATTCAGTATACCTCCGTCCATTTAATTCAATTCAAATTAGCAATTGCATTCCATTCAATTCGATTCAAAATTGAATAATCCAAACTTTGTCAGTTTGATTCGTTTCAGAAGAGTAATCGAAATCACTCTCCTGTTTACCAAAAAATTATGAACCCCTAAACACTGAACCCTAAACACTAAAACCAGAACCATGAACACTGAACCCTGAACCCATAAACCCTAAATCCCTAAAATCCTAAAACCTAAACTCTAAATCCTACACCCTAAAACCTAAACCCTAAACCTTGAATCCGAACCTTGAACTCTGAACCCTAAACACTAAACCTAAACCCTGAACCCGAACCCTGAACACTGAACTATGAACCCTAAATGCTAAACCCTAAACCCTAAACCCTGAACCCTACCGTAAACCCTAAACCCCTAAAACCATGAACCCTGAACCCTAAATTCTAAACCCTCAACCATGAACACAGTGAACCAAAATTAATACACGGGGTGAACCGAAAGTTTGAAACACACTGAACCCCTGTACACTGAACCCTGAACCCATAAACCCTAAATCCTGAAACCCTATCGTTATTTTTTGTTGTTGTTGCTGCTGTATTTTTTGTCTTTTCCTCCTTCTCTCTGGTGAAGAAGCAGTAGAAAGTGAGAAAGAAGAGTTTTGAATAGTGCAGAATGAACCGAACACAGTACTCATGGTGAACCGAAATTTTAGTTATGGTGAACCAAAATCTTAATTACAGTGAAACAATTATATAGTGCTTAGGGAAGAAAACAGAACATATTGGTCTAATTTTTGTTAGACTTCTTTTTGCAGACCGAACCGAAAATATGAAAGTGATGAACCACCTCTTTAGTACTTACCGAACCGAAAAGTTACTCACATTTACTCATAGTTACTCACAATTACTGACACTCACAATTACTGACAGTTACATATTATCAATTCAATTGAATTCAATTCAGATGTAGATCACCTTACTCCATTCAATTCACTTCAAAAGTGCAGATCGAAAAAAAAACGAAGAAGAAGATGAACGACGAAGATAATTGCGTTGAATCAATCCAGATCCATAATGTAGAGAAGAAAAACGCGAAAGAGCAGAACAACAAAAAGGAGGAGGAGGAGGTTTACGTTGTATGAAAAAGTTTGCATTGAGAAACGTTGATAACGCAAAATAAGGATTCGTTATATAGGTTATAAGAGGCGCGTGTAAAACAAATGGGGTGTGGGGCGTGGAGTGAAAGTTACTTGGATATCATCCATGTAATTTTTACATGGATGTAGAGCTTTTCCCTTTTAATATAGTCATTTATTGTTTAAGCTATTTTTTCAAAAGAAACTTAATTAAGTTGTTTACTCAAATTAAACCCAAAAATGTTTGGTAACCAAAGAAAATCAGACATAATTTGCCTTATTTAGCATTTATTAATTGTTGCGACAATTAATTAATGCTAAATAAGGTAAGTTCTGGCTATTTTTTTTGTCTATCTAGCATTACCCATTAAACCTATGTCATTTGAGTTATAACTCATTAGTTATTTATTTATTTAGTGTTAAATATGATAACTTTTTAGAATTTTATAAACATGTATGTAGATTTTAAAATTTTCATCCGATGAATATATATTACCATTATATCTTTTTTTTTTTGGTTTCCCACGGTATCCCCCAACCCGACAGGTCAAGGACTAATCCGTCGCGGTACTGAGCTCCATTTAAGGGTTTGCCGCTGGCCAATATTACCATTATATCTAGTAATGATGAATATCCACCAAACCAAAATCTATAAATAATGAACCAATTACTATTTTTGCCCAATAAAAATTATCAACATCTAATAATAATAGAAATCATTATTTATAATTGTACGGAGAGTTTAAATAGAAAAGATAGTGATAGAGGTAATTTGGACCCTTTTTTTTCCCATACATTTTTATTATGGCTATTGATTGTAATTTGTAGGTTTGTTTTAACTGTGTATTTGTTTGAATAGCAATTTCTAATAATAAAGAGTGGATTACCACATATCTTTTTAAGAATAAAAATACAAAAATAATGAGAAAAAAATATTATGTTTCTTCTACCTTATATTGAAACTATATATATCCTTTTTGTCTTTATTATTTGAAGAAAGAATTAAA
>NC_029787.2:121309016-121322532 GCF_000816755.2 Arachis ipaensis
TTAGTTTTTTTTTTTTTATATTATTTTGTCTTGGCTTTTTAATTGATGTTTGTAATTTTAGTGATTGATATAGTAAAGTTCTGCTGTTATTATAATAGAGACTAAATGTATACTTCTTTACACTTTAAAATTAAACTATGATACATATTAGTGTAACTTTTTTTATTCTTTTGTTTTTAATTTTTTACGGTTGCAAAAGACTAAACTAAAAAAATCTTTTACCAACTAATAACTCGCTTTAATTTAAAAAGAATGCCTTACTTCAAACTTTCTTTTTCTCAAAACATATAAAATCTACAATCTTAAAATTATATGCATAATTTATGGGAATATTATTTGTAAAACTTACCCATAATTTTTTTTTTAAAAAAAATCTTGTTCTAATCCAATTGTATACACGTAACTTTGACACACTTATCAGAGCAGTTAACCTCAAATCTCAACCTCAAGTAAATGTTAGTACGTGCTAAGTAATGCAGGTGCCACCCAGGTGATCACTGCTCAAGGCAATGCCAAAACATGCCGCCAGATGTTGACAAATCTGATAGCATGCAATCATATTTAATAATCTTTGATAATGTCACGTATTATATATGTGCTAAATCTCTTTTACAGTAATAATTAATCACTACTTTGTCTTTCAGTTATATAGGTTTGAATATAATTATTCATACATAAGGCCTTTATAGTTATAGAGGGGATCATGTGCCCGATTTCCCCTTCAAGCATATGCTCCACTTTCTGCACTTATATTGTATACCATGACAACAAAGAATGAATGAAATCCCAACCTAAACTTTTTGATCAAACTTTTTCTCTCTTTTTTTTTTTCCTTTTCTTTTTTGGTAAAATCCTTTTTGTTTCGTGGCTATCTAGTCTACTTCAATTCGTTCGTCTACTACGACTGTTCCCAGCTTTGTGCATCCGACATTATTGAAGTTGGATTCTCAATCATTTTGTTGATTCAATCAATACAAACCATGAAACTAAGTAAAAATAATTGTATTCCCCTCATGATGAAGGCATGAATTATTATTTTTCCTCCTAAGGCCCCACCACCCTTTATTATCGTTGGTGCTGCTGCTAGCTAGGTGCCACCACTTTCATTCGAATCAAATTGAAATCAAAACAATAAGAGTTTCAATTTCATGTATATGGTCCTCAAGGTTTTACAACGGAAGACAAGGTGTTAGCTACTCTTTACACTTGGATCAAAATAATAACCTACTGTTATTATGTATAAGTATCTAATTTCGTACACGAAAATTTTTATATCGTTTTAATATTAGTATCTCTAACAATTTATTCACATTTTTTGTGTAATTTTTTTAATTAAAAAAATTATTAAAATATATAACTAAATTGATAACAAGGATATTGTTATTATAGTGACAAAACTATTTGATGTACTAATATATCTTTTTAAGAACTAGCACAATATTTGTTATATTAACTAGCAGAATATCAATCATTCAATAAGTTAAAAGACAATCACGGAGATTAACAATGAAATCACAAAACAAACCGCATAAGTGAATGAAATTACTAGTCATCATTAATTTTGTCCAAGTTATCATAGGACTAGCTGGACACGTTGAATTGGAGAAAGGGAAGTACTCCTACATTTGAACACTTAATCATCTCCCTCAGCGAGTAATTGTCACTGTGTTTTTAATAACTCCATGGTTATTTTTCTTTTGGGTGTATATCGTTTTGTTTTATTTTATTTTTTTCTAGTATTTATTTATTTTAGTTCAAAAAAAATTTTGGACTAGACATTTTAGTTTGTAACTAAAATTAATTAATTTGTTAGTCTCTAATATTTAATTCTCATATTAGTTCTTGGTCTATTTCGTTTCGTCAAATTTCTAACGAAATTGTGTTACATTTCATGTTAAGTTACATATTAAGTGCCACGCTATAAATAAGACAAATTAATTTCTGAACAAATTATTACCATTAATTTAATCTTTAAAATATTTTTTGTTAGACAAATTAATTTTTAAAATTATTTATTATAAGATTAATCAGTCCCTAAAAATATTTATTATCAATAAATATATTGGGCCTTTTGATAATAAATATTTTTGAAGAGTAATGCATTTTATAATGAATAATTTTAGAACTAATTTGTCAGATAATAAATATTTTAAAAAATATAAATACTCCTCAAATGGTATATATTGATAAATAAAATATTTAATTTGTTTATTTATTAAAAAAATCCCACTTGTGATTGTAACAGAGTCTCAGAGATTGGACATTGGCATGTTTGATATTTGTTTAATTTAAAATGAACTTTACTGACCCATCATCCAAGTATAGCAATATGTTGCTTCTGGATTTGCACATTTTTTGAAATGAAGGTTTCTATTGGCTCTATTTGGTTAATTAATGACAATCATTTAGGGTGTGTTTAGAAAATTCGTTGGAGGTGAAGAAGCACGTTTAGATTTTTCGAAAGTTTCAACTTTTGATTTGGCAAATTTTTTTCTCATGAAAGTATAAGTGATTTTGCTACCAAAATCACGTTTACAAGAAGCAACTATTTGTAGTTTCTGCGTTTTTCTAACGGACTTTTAGCCATAGATACTAACCATTTATTTACCTTTTACCAACTTTATCCTTTATGTATGTTATTGTATTATTTATAAAATTCTTGTTATTTCTATTTATATGAGCTCTATTTTTTTATTATTTATTTTTTTATTTTTTCAACTGTTTGTTTGACCTTATACACTTTTATAATTGTGATTTTTGTGTATTATGTTTGTTATTATCTTTTTATAATATAATTTTTTGATTCTATTAGGTAAAGTAAATTAAACAAAAAATTAACTGTAAATAATAATAATAGTAAAAAATTATAGCATACTAAAAAAGAGTACTAAAAATACTAAAAATATACTATATAAAAAGATCATCAAGAATGGTCTGCGCATAAGCCGTAGCAAGACGGAATATATGGAATGTAAGTTCAGTCTGAGAAGGGAAAATCCTAATATAGAGGTGAAGATTGGAGAAAACAGCCTACGGAAAGTTAAAAGTTTTAAGTATTTTGGGTGCATGATACATGATAATGGAGAGATTGAACAGGATGTAAATCATAGGATCCAAGCAGGTTGGTCAAAATGGCGGAGTGCATCTAGTTTTATAATTGACAAAAAAGTGCCTTTAAAACTTAAAGGTAAATTCTATCTCACCGCTATAAGACCGGCTATGCTTTATGGTACGGAGTGTTGGGTGGCTAAAGGGGAGCATGAACATAAGTTGAGTGTGGCAGAGATGAAGATGTTTAGATGGATGAGTGATCATACGCGATTGGATAAAATAAGGAACGAAGATATAAGGGAGAGAGTTGGAGTAGCACCCATTGTGGAAAAGATGGTTGAATCGTGTCTCAGGTGGTTTGGAAATGTGAGAAGAAGATCGATAGAACATCCAGTCAGGAGGGTGGATGAGATGGTAAATTGACAAGGGGCGAAAGGCAGAGGAAGACCTAAGAAGACCATCTATGAGGTGGTCAAACGAGATTTACATGTAAACGGTCTCGCTGTAGACATGATACATGACAGAGCACAATGGTGTCGTTTGATTCATGTAGCCGACCCCGCTTAGTGGGACAAGACTTTGTTGTTGTTGTTGTTGTATATATATATATATATAATTTATATTTTTTATTTTTATTTAAAAATATATTTTATCTATTTTTATTTTAGTAAGTAAATATTAATTTTATTATAAAATTAACTAATAAGATCTATTCAAACAATATTTATTTTACTATAATCCATTTTGATACAAAAATTATCAAACATAAATATAAAATCTATTTAAATATTTAAATTAAAATGATAGGATAATATAAAAAAATTATTTAAATTGATGTCTATTTTAGTAATTTTTTATCTAAAAGTAATTTTAAATGGTATAAGCCAAACAACATTTATTTTACTATAATCAATTTTGATATAAAAATTACCAAACATAAATCACTTTAATACAAACTTATTTTTTATCAAAATCAAATTTATAAAATCAATTTTATACAAACTCCAGTTTGCCAACGATAATCCAAACACACAAAGTCACTGATTTCGGTCACAATTATTCTTAAACTTTAAACCTGGTCGGCGAAAAAATGGCAATACTTTTATCGCATCAGTTTACGCGTTAGAATTAGGATATAAGTTTATATTTTATACAATACAAAGGAAAAAGAATAATAGTCACGAACTGACGAACACATAGTAAAATTAAATAATAAAAATATAACAAATATAAATAATACCCTAAATATTTTCATAATGTAAGAATAAGAACTATGCTTCAAACATTATTCTGTGAGAAAAAATAAAGGCATTCAAATGTTCTTATTATTTATTCCTTATTAATCTAGTTAACCATCACACTCATGTCATGGTTGTAACTATCTGAATAGAAAAAGAAATGGGTTTTGTCGATTTTTTTTATTAAGAGTATAAAGTATATTTTTTAACTCTAAATTGTTTCGTTCTATTTATGAAATGAAATGTATAATAAAAAAACATATTTTACACTTTAAAGTAAAAAGAAAAAAAATTTAAGAGAATGCACTTTCAATAAAAAAACTATTTTAGTCCTTCATAATTGTTAGTTATTACCTTCTCCTGATTGTAACTATTTTAGTAGAAAACTACGATATCATAGTTATAGAAACTGGAAAGTAATTCTTAAAAGTAAGATCGATATACCAAACTAACATATAATACATTATATAGCATTAAATAAAAGCCTTCACTTGTATAACATTAAATATAAATATAGTACGACATATGTATATAATGACGTGGATATTGAAAGTGTCGTTTTCGTGCATGAGAGAAACTCTATTTTCATGCATCGAATTGAGGAAATATTGAGCAGAAATTATTTCTCGTGTTCAGTTCGGTCCTTGTCGTTGAGAGCGCTCAGCTCTGTACGTAGCCCAGAGTTTCCTCCAGAATTTATATAATATTACTATTATTTATTTTTGGACTTATCTAATATCATTTTTTCTGTCTAATAACTAGATGTTACTTTCTCTTTTCATTTGCAAAATATCCCTTTCTTACAGTCATTTAGAAATAGAATATTCCATGCAATTTAACTCATGAGTGAAATATAAACTAGTAATTTTTTGAGCATTTACTTTGTAAGGAAGGGAGAAATTGACATACAATAGCTTGACGCCTATCATCATACATACTATAGTTTGGTACAATAATTATTTATTTATTTATAGGTGCTTCACGTGGTGTTACTATTGGGGGGTAAAATGGAGACAAAACTATCATTTCATATTAATCACCAATGCCCCCACCACTATAACACAAGTAAACCCCACTTCTGTCTTCTTTTTGTTGGGCCTCTGATTCTCATTTAACATCAACATATATAAATATATAATATGTAGATTTTTCTTTTATTTCTCATGGAAATTTGAAAACTTTACACACAATACTCATGTCATGAGATTTCATTTTTTTTCCTTAATGATTTTGGTGGAATATTTAGGTTAATTTTTGGTCTGAGAAAAAGGTAGCAGTTGAAGAAGCCTATTGGGCTTCGAGGTATACTTAGGCCCATAAAATCATTGGGCCGGATCTGACGAATATGTGAGAATCCGACCCGATCATGTGGGTAATGTGATTATGTGAATCTGGAGATGGAGAAGGACAAACGAGAAAAGGAACAAAACAAAAGCCAGCTTAGCTGCGTTGCAATTTGCAAGCCATTCAGATTGGGAAGGAAGAAGAAACTGTGTCGATTCAAATCAAATTGAATCGAATCGAATCCCTATTTGTTGTTGCTGCTGGAATCGGAATCGGTTTGGAAGTGACAAGCAACGCACATCACATGATCAGACAACAGAAACAGTAGTAACAACAACAGAAATCTAAAGGGAAAACAATGGGGAAGAATCAAGCCTACAAAGCTATGCAGAGGGCCAGGCTCGGCGGCGCCTCCGCCGGCCCCGACGAGATTGAAGACGGCATGGTTTGTACCCTTCCATACCACCCATCTATTTAATTTTTCTCATTCCATTTAACCTAATCTTGCTTTTTTGTGGATTTAGGGTTCTATTTAAAAAAAAAAAAAAATCAGCTTGTGCTTTGTTCCTTTTATTTACTATATACTTTTCTGATTGTTTTTGGTGTATTCCCTAACAAAATCCTTTTCCTTATTCAAGACATTGAGTAATTTTGACCTTCATAGTTTATGCTTGGTTCTACACTCTCTAGACTGAGTTTGGTATGGTCTTATAATTAGGGAAAAAATAAATAATAGGTGTGATTTTTCGTGAAAATTTCATTTTGGGATTTAGTTACTTCGGGAGGCCGCCAAACTGGTCATTAGTGCCATCAGTTTAACGGTAAATTCATTATAAGTTGTATTAAAGATGCTAATAACATGATCACCCATCAACAATTTTACCTTGTGAATTTACTCAATGGACAACTTGATAAAATATAGCTGAACTCTACTACATTGGAACAGCAGGGTCATCAATGTTGACATGGACAAACTAAACCTTTTCAGAACTAAGGAATAAAGAATTGACAGTTAATGCATATGTGTCCTAAGTACACATGGATACCTAATATTAGCAAGAATCACACAATAGTACCCTGGATTTTTTATTTTTTCCTAGTAACTTTCAATTTAATAACACTGCATTAGAAATTTTGTTGAAAGGAATGCTTCTTCCCTTGGCTCTCAGTTTTTTATCTTTTTGTGTATTATGGGTTTTTATGCTTTGTAATACTTGAATGTTAGATCTCTGTTTTTCTCGTGGACCTTTATTGATGAGGACAGTCGCAGGTGGATGGTTCATTTCATTCACCAGAGTGGCATGCTGCTCGTTTGGCTAGCCTTAACACTTCTCACACAATTACCTGGGAGGAGTTCAAAAAGAAACAGAAGGTAATCATTCCAGCACCTTTACAGCACCGTTATTATTTGATCTTATAAAGGAAGTATAAATCTCATTTGTTTCTGGGGATTGAGGCTACCTACTTTACTTTTTTTCACCAGTGTTAGTTGAAAATAGGCCCATGAATTTTCTATGCTAATCAGTCTTTGAGCTGCATATGCTATAACTCTTTTACCGTTTCGAATCCGTGTCAGTGGTGAGGACTGTGATAATAAGCATGGGACTGTAATAAGATTGTATCTGGCCACTAGAAAGTTGAACTGAGGAAACCTGTGGGGCAGGTAAAGGTGAATTACTTCTCTGGCCTACTAACTGATTTGAGGGGGTCATAGGCAAAGTTTTCACTTGCTTTTATACGGTATTTCTGACCCTGACCAATAGTTTTGTTTGTGACTGTTGCTTGTTCCCCGGGGAGCTCTTCTGGATTTGCAAGTTTGTTTCTAGCATACTAGCTTATACTAGCTTGTGTCAATTTCCCAGGGCAATCACTCCATTAATTATCTTGTGTTTCTTTAATGTGTAATACATTTGATTTTATTAGAATTTAATTTAATAGGAAGAAGAAATGAGAAAAGGGGAGTTGGAAGCAGATGCAGATAGGATGATGAGAGAGTACAGAGCTCAACTAGATGCTGAAAGGGCCCGCAAACTTTCGCAAGGAAGGAACCATTCTGGTAGTAAGTCCAAACTCAAAGGTATGTGTGGTGAGGTTGCAGAACATGGTGACTGGCATGTGTTTCTTGTATTTCTTTTCCCCACTCCCAACTTCTAAAACTGTTGCATGTTCTCCCATGCAGTTAAGAAGGACAAAATTTCAAAGAAGCACAGCAGCAGAAAGCGAAAGGTGCTTTTTGATTTCTAAAACGTCCAGTTCTGAAATTTACTTTTCCCAGAGAAGAACTCGGTTTTTATGCTAAAATTGATGATTTTGTTTTCAATTCGAATAGTAATGTTAGTATGCTACTATCCCTTCAAATTTCGTAGCACTGCTAAGTAGTGGCTATCTCTTTCCTCTTAGTTTTCAGTAATGTTGATATTGGACCAGTTATAGTGTGTGTTTAATTATTGGCACAACAGGCATGTTGAAAATTTGGTGAAGCCTTGCATGTGTATCTCTGTTTTGAACTTCACTTTGTTCGAAATAAATTGATGTTACGTTGCTGCTTCCTTTTCCCTCGAGATAACTGAGAAAATGTTTGAATGGATTTAAAGTTCATTATCTCTCGGCAATCATTTATTTTTTTAAAAAGAATAAGTTTCTGTTAATGAAACGGATAATCATATATAATGTACTTGTAGTCTTGTACTATCATTTGCTTTACATCAATGGCTTTGTTTTAAGGTATGAAAGTGCTTTTCTGACTGAAGTGATTGATTATTTATCTCGTAGGTTTTTATTGTTAGATTTTGCAAAACGAATGTTAATTTTGAATAGGTTATATATCTGTTTACTTTTGTTATTGTATATTTTCTATGGTTTCTCATTGTAACTACTATTGTAGCATTCAAGAAGATCTTCATCTAGCTCCTCTTCATCCTCCTCCTCATATTCTTCCAGTAGCGATGAAGAAAGAGGGTCAAGAAGATCCAAGTCCAGGTCCAAGAGATCAAAGAAGGAAAAGAAGGCAAAGTCAAGAACAAAGGATTCTGGAACTGATGATGAAGATGGTGGCCCAGTTCGCCTTTCAAAATTTTTTGGGAATGTCAAGAGTTGATAGGTGATTTATTCAATACTTGGTTGTGTATCATAAAAATTGTTCTATGCAAATAGTAAATTCTGGTCTGCTGCTTTCATGATCAACGTATTCTTTCTCTACAGATTTGTAATTGCATGTCATATTATGTATTCTCTTTCAGAGAGATTATTTTATTGTCTTGGGTTAACCTGTGAGATTGGAGTGACCATTGAGTATCAACGACCAGACATTGAAAATCTTCTGATCTATTAGGAGCATCCTTAATGAAGACAAAGTGATAAGGGGAGATCTTTCGTTTTTTTTTACCCCCCGGAAGAAAATGACCTTTTTAAATATGGTAGGATTTTGTTACAAAATTAATTAACTTAAAAAAATGCTATTGTATACTAAAAATTAGTTATTATATATTTATGTATAAAATATATGTTTTGTTTTATAAATTCTAATGTGTATTTTATAATTCAACATATATTCAAGCAAGGTTGAATGAACTTTGTTGAGTTAATGAATTCTTCCCTAAGTTGAAACCAAAAGATTCTGTGTGTTCGTGGTAAACTGGGAATTTCACAAAAAAGAGTATGGTTAGTCAGAAGCTTTAAACTTCGTTTTTATCAGTTACCGTAAATTGTAGGGATCATTCTAGCAAATAAGGAAAAGAGACTTGGCATGATGCTGAATATCAGTCAACAATGTTGCTGAAAGATGAATAACAAGAAAGACCCCAACAGAATAAAGTAAAACGCTTTTAGAAAAATGGATTTTTGGTTCCCAACTCACTCGTCTCTCAAGACTCCAAAGGTCAAGCTTAAAAAGTTAAAATCCATAGAGAAATTCGACCACTGTTAAAACGGAAGCAGCTGCTATTAGCGTGCGCTCTCCTCTTTTCCTTTCCTTTTTTCTTTATCCTGAAAGAAAAACCTAACAATGGCAAAAGGCGCCTATAAGTTCAAAATGAAGAAAATAATAATTATGACTTGTTGATCCTTGATGCAATTTTCTTACAAAAATAAAACAAGATATAAAAACAAAAAACTTCTTTGAAAAAATTATCAAGTGGAAAAGAGTACAAAAATACATTGTTCTGCTTCAAAATACAAAACCGGCAGGAGCACAAATTTGACAAGCAAGGTAAAAGGATTTTATGGGTGAAGCCAATGAACTGGAGAATAATATGAAGCAAAATAAGCCATCCATGATCCATACAAGGTACATTGTTATGATTGTTGTTTGTTGCAGTCTGCCAATCATGCCTCTAATCCAAAACAATTTAACTCCAACAAAGGTCATCTGGTTTCAGATGATTAAATATTTTAAAATATATATACAGAAATCTCTATTGACACAGTCACCACACATTTTCTTTAAAACCCAAAGATAATATCCTCCAAATCACTATTGACTTTACTGATATTCAGGGTTAAATGCTAGAGCCTCTCTGTATATCAGTTCTTTCATCTGCTCCTCTGTCAAAGCATGCTGCTCAAAATCAAAGTTGAAGGGGGTCATGCACACCGGTTCATCACTTATGTCATGCAGCGATGTCAGATACGGGTGTGCCAGTGCATCTTCAACTGCAACACAAAGAAAGAAAAGTTAGTGCTAGCACAACACTTGGTAAGGTAAAGATAAAAAGAAACTGGGTTAAGAGCGCAGGACAAAGTTAACATAACAGAGAGACAACATGGGAGAACATCAACTGAGTTGTTAAATAATGGTTTCCTTAAATGACTTTGTCATTCAAATCTTCTGGAGAGGGAAACAGCTTATAATTTGATTTCAAATTAAACAAACAAATAACACCTTCAGTTGGTAAAACAAAAATGAGCCTCAGTGCCTCACTAAGCATCTAAACAGAACATGCCACAATTAATCCATAGTCAAAGCCAAGCTGTAGGTTTGGGATGTGTAAACATTGATAGAAGATGTGCATGAGAGGAAATGATATACAAACATTTGTCTGAACTCTGAAGGATACAAAGATCAATGAAAGTTTACCAATACCAAGAAGAAAGCACTTATGATGCAACATCTAGTAGTAAATGATCAAACAATGTTACTTTTAATAAGAACATTTGACGCCAAAAAGCATACAATTTTAAAGAGATATGCATCAACATTGTATACAAAAACCAAAGGAAATGAAAACATACCAGTAATCCTTTGTCGAGGATCAAAGGTCAACATCTTTTCAACAAGATCAATGGCAGCAGGATGGACCTGAGGAAACTTTTCTTGGAAAGATTGGCGTCGGTAAAGAGGGAGTTGCCTAATGTATCTCTTAGCATTTTCATTCAGAAATCCCAAATCAGCTTCTGATGGGGTGCCAATGAGCTGTACGGTATGAAGCATGTCAATTATATTGATTAATTGATATCAATCTAGGCTGTTGTCAAATTTAAAGTGCATAGATCAAACAAGTTTTAAAAAATGAAAGATTCCAGCACAAATTCACTGATTCAGTCAAGGGGTCAGATTATTGTCAACGATAAACATATTACTATGAAAATAAAATCTAGCTTAATTATATGCTCCATAATGACTGCAACGAATTTCAATTTGGTTTAATGTGTTAACCAAAAGTCTAAAAGGTTTTAATCATTTCAATTTCAACCATTAAAAAACCAATGTAGATCACTAAATGTTTAACTTCTTCAAAAATCAAAGACCTATAAATAAGTTACCTCCATAAGTAGACGCAGTTGATGCACGTGATCTCTGCCAGGGAACAATGGTTTTCGATCCATCAGTTCCATGAAGATACAACCAACAGACCATAGACTGCAACGATGGTTTAATGTGTTAACCAAAAGTCTAAAAGGTTTTAATCATTTCAATTTCAACCATTAAAAAACCAATGTAGATCACTAAATGTTTAACTTCTTCAAAAATCAAAGACCTATAAATAAGTTACCTCCATTACCTCCATAAGTTGAAGGTGAGACAAGGAGATATTATTTAAAGAAATTCCAATTTTCTCTTGGCATTAAAATGTGTACCTGACAGTGCTCCTCTGACAATGCTCAATGCTTGAGAATGATTTGGTGAAGATCAGTGTCCATCAACTCATAGGCAATGTAAACATCATTGAATGCCTCCCTCTGAGGTGGTGGCACTATATCCCTTATTGCAACCACCTGAAAAACAATCGCAACGCATAAAGAATAAAAGAAATATTCATAATGCTAATTCTAAAATTATGTGAAATTTCCACTCATGAGGTTATCTGGTCACCCCCTTTCACCACCTCCTTTCCAGACACCTCCTTCCCGGATATATACGACAACCTATTTCAAACAGGGCTTTAAATCAAACAAGATTTAAACCACACGTGCTTTCGTTGTTACCGGAACCACAACTCGACAAATGTTGGTAATCATGCAGTAAATGCGACATTCTTAACTGAATATCTAGAAAGCACATTGTTGTCACCTGGTGCCGCACGAGCAACAAATTAAATGAGAAACGCTTGTGTACATTCATTAAGACAGGGTAGTTATGGAAAGTAACGACACCGTGTTTGAGGATAAAACTCTAAGCTGTTCAATGATAACTACAGGATATCAAACAAGAACCCGAATCAACCAATTTGGATAAAATTCTGTCGTTTACTTGTAGCCATTACCCATTAAGAGTTATTATAACTAACTAGTAGCCATTTTTGAAAACATGGTCATCAATGATTTTACTACTAGTAATCTAAATACCAGCAATGAAAATGATGATGTATAAACCAATTGGATCTTTCATCTTTAGTTACACATCCAGTAAGAAAAGTTGTTCTGTGAATAGCTTCAACAAGTGAAAAATTCAAAGCATCAAGTCCAGAACACATTAAGCAAGATCTAATCGACAAGCAAATCTCAGCTGAATCTCAAACCCGAAACATACACACCCACACCAAACAACAAACAATAAAGGGGATTCATGTAAATTCACAGATGAAAAATAAAACTATCATTCACTCACGTTTTCATGATCCATGTGACGAAGCAGCTTGATTTCACGGAGGGTCCTCTTGGCGTCAATCTTGTTGTCAAATGCATTGGCAATCTTCTTAATGGCAACATGCTCATTCGTCTCCGAATTTAGAGCGGAACTACATACATATTACATTCACATTAACAAAACCCCGTGACACAGAAATGGAAAGAAAAGATCAGATTTTTAATTTTTCCGATTTCCATTCCGAACCCAATAAGAAAGACCAATTTTTTATGGAAGGAAAGGAACAAATCAACACAAAAACGCAAACTTTAAGGGTTGGATTTGCTTACCAAACGATGCCATAAGCGCCTTTTCCGATGGGCATAATGGGGGGTTTGTATTTGGCGGTGACTTCGAATATGTTCCCAAATATGTTGTATTGGATGAACCTACCGCCGTGGCTCAGCGTCGCCGGAATATTCTCCACACCCGTGGGCGCTGCCGGCTGCTGGTGCTGCTGTTGATGGTCCTGCGGCGGAGGCGCCGCGTCGGACATGACAGCGTCAGCAGGTGGGGCAGCTCCTCCTTCCATTCCTGTCTTTCTCTCTCTTCTCTTTCTCTCTCTCTATTTAGCTTCTCCTTCTTCTCTGCTATGCCTATAAATGGGGTTTTGGTTTTTTGAGACAACAGAAAACAAAACCAAAATAAGGGTTAATAGGTAATATCCCTTATGAAATGAATTGGTATATATGTATAACATATATATTAAGTATATACAAAGAATAAATGTAAAAATGGAATATGATAATATTAATATGTATTGGATTTTGATGAATATATACCGAGGATGATGCAACTGCACTTATAAAGATTGGGAGTTTGGTGTGAGAAGAAACCTGATTTTCTGTCTTGTTTTGTGTTTTTGGTCAAACAGATCTGT
>NC_029787.2:121322895-121325059 GCF_000816755.2 Arachis ipaensis
CTTGTAACAACATATTCAGTCATGAAATCAGTCTCAGAGGTGACACGGGCCAGTCCAAAATCACAAATTTTTAAGTCGCAGTTGGCATTCAGGAGAAGGTTGCTAGGTTTCAAGTCCCTATGCAAAACATTTGCTGAATGTATGTACTTCAAACCACGGAGGATTTGATACAGAAAGTACTGCAGAAATGAAAATCTTGGTGATGAAAGTTGATATAGGATGAAGGTGAGAGAGGGAACAAGGAGATATTATTTAAAGAAATTCCAATTTTCTCTTGGCATTAAAATGTGTACCTGACAGTGCTCCTCTGACAATGCTTGATTCGAGCGAATGATTTGGTGAAGATCAGTGTCCATCAACTCATAGGCAATGTAAACATCATTGAATGCCTCCCTCTGAGGTGGTGGCACTATATCCCTTATTGCAACCACCTGAAAAACAATCGCAACGCATAAAGAATAAAAGAAATATTCATAATGCTAATTCTAAAATTATGTGAAATTTCCACTCATGAGGTTATCTGGTCACCCCCTTTCACCACCTCCTTTCCAGACACCTCCTTCCCGGATATATACGACAACCTATTTCAAACAGGGCTTTAAATCAAACAAGATTTAAACCACACGTGCTTTCGTTGTTACCGGAACCACAACTCGACAAATGTTGGTAATCATGCAGTAAATGCGACATTCTTAACTGAATATCTAGAAAGCACATTGTTGTCACCTGGTGCCGCACGAGCAACAAATTAAATGAGAAACGCTTGTGTACATTCATTAAGACAGGGTAGTTATGGAAAGTAACGACACCGTGTTTGAGGATAAAACTCTAAGCTGTTCAATGATAACTACAGGATATCAAACAAGAACCCGAATCAACCAATTTGGATAAAATTCTGTCGTTTACTTGTAGCCATTACCCATTAAGAGTTATTATAACTAACTAGTAGCCATTTTTGAAAACATGGTCATCAATGATTTTACTACTAGTAATCTAAATACCAGCAATGAAAATGATGATGTATAAACCAATTGGATCTTTCATCTTTAGTTACACATCCAGTAAGAAAAGTTGTTCTGTGAATAGCTTCAACAAGTGAAAAATTCAAAGCATCAAGTCCAGAACACATTAAGCAAGATCTAATCGACAAGCAAATCTCAGCTGAATCTCAAACCCGAAACATACACACCCACACCAAACAACAAACAATAAAGGGGATTCATGTAAATTCACAGATGAAAAATAAAACTATCATTCACTCACGTTTTCATGATCCATGTGACGAAGCAGCTTGATTTCACGGAGGGTCCTCTTGGCGTCAATCTTGTTGTCAAATGCATTGGCAATCTTCTTAATGGCAACATGCTCATTCGTCTCCGAATTTAGAGCGGAACTACATACATATTACATTCACATTAACAAAACCCCGTGACACAGAAATGGAAAGAAAAGATCAGATTTTTAATTTTTCCGATTTCCATTCCGAACCCAATAAGAAAGACCAATTTTTTATGGAAGGAAAGGAACAAATCAACACAAAAACGCAAACTTTAAGGGTTGGATTTGCTTACCAAACGATGCCATAAGCGCCTTTTCCGATGGGCATAATGGGGGGTTTGTATTTGGCGGTGACTTCGAATATGTTCCCAAATATGTTGTATTGGATGAACCTACCGCCGTGGCTCAGCGTCGCCGGAATATTCTCCACACCCGTGGGCGCTGCCGGCTGCTGGTGCTGCTGTTGATGGTCCTGCGGCGGAGGCGCCGCGTCGGACATGACAGCGTCAGCAGGTGGGGCAGCTCCTCCTTCCATTCCTGTCTTTCTCTCTCTTCTCTTTCTCTCTCTCTATTTAGCTTCTCCTTCTTCTCTGCTATGCCTATAAATGGGGTTTTGGTTTTTTGAGACAACAGAAAACAAAACCAAAATAAGGGTTAATAGGTAATATCCCTTATGAAATGAATTGGTATATATGTATAACATATATATTAAGTATATACAAAGAATAAATGTAAAAATGGAATATGATAATATTAATATGTATTGGATTTTGATGAATATATACCGAGGATGATGCAACTGCACTTATAAAGATTGGGAGTTTGGTGTGAGAAGAAACCTGATTTTCTGTCTTGTTTTGTGTTTTTGGTCAAACAGATCTGTGAT
>NC_029787.2:121325174-121325752 GCF_000816755.2 Arachis ipaensis
TTTTTCTTATCTGCCCAAAGTTCTTCTTTTTATTGTAACGCATTGCTTAGTCCATGTAACACTTCACTAATATTGTGATAGATTTTTAGCTTTTAGCTTTTATGATGTGCATTCAAAATGAAAAGGAAAACATTGAAGGAGCATTTTTTTTTCCACTGAAGTTTATATGGTGTTTGTAATAAATGAGCAGGAACTTGTATATTTGGTTTACTAAATTAGAATAAAATTTTAAAATATTATTAAATACAAATAAGATAATTAGATAAATATGCCGGAAATATAAATCTGCTAAATATGGCTATCTTGATTTATATGCAGATTCTAAACTTTAATGACTTACTAAAAAAAATATCTTATTGCTTACCCAAAAGACACCTTACTAACCGTATTAAATTGTACTTCCTAGTACATTAAAAGGACAATTGCTTTGTAGTAGTTAACATAGTAAATACGTATCTTTTTTTTTTCCTTTTCTTTTCTTTTAAGTTAGATAAGTACGAATCATAATTGAACGCCATTAATATCCAAAATACTGTACTAAAATAGTAAACTTAAAAAAAAATAAAAAATAGACATCT
>NC_029787.2:121333486-121334377 GCF_000816755.2 Arachis ipaensis
TTCTTATGTGTGATCTGCCCAAAGTTCTTCTTTTTATTGTAACGCATTGCTTAGTCCATGTAACACTTCACTAATATTGTGATAGATTTTTAGCTTAATATATTTATGATGTGCATTCAAAATGAAAAGGAAAACATTGAAGGAGCATTTTTTTTTCCACTGAAGTTTATATGGTGTTTGTAATAAATGAGCAGGAACTTGTATATTTGGTTTACTAAATTAGAATAAAATTTTAAAATATTATTAAATACAAATAAGATAATTAGATAAATATGCCGGAAATATAAATCTGCTAAATATGGCTATCTTGATTTATATGTAGATTCTAAACTTTAATGACTTAATACCCGAAATATAAATCTACTAAATATGGCTATCTTGATTTATATGCAGATTCTAAACTTTACTGGCTTACTAAAAAAAATATCTTATTGCTTACCCAAAAGACACCTTACTAACCGTATTAAATTGTACTTCCTAGTACATTAAAAGGACAATTGCTTTGTAGTAGTTAACATAGTAAATACGTATCTTTTTTTTTTCCTTTTCTTTTCTTTTAAGTTAGATAAGTACGAATCATAATTGAACGCCATTAATATCCAAAATACTGTACTAAAATAGTAAACTTAAAAAAAAATAAAAAATAGACATCTAATGTTTCATGTAGTTTATGTCTGTTTTTTTTTTAAATGCATGAAGAGAATATTATTGGCTTTGATTTACTTCATTTTGCAACATATTTGTTGGCTTCAATTAAATTAGCCATACATAAAATTAAGTACATTGCATTAATAATAGTGATGTTTTATGTATAAGTATTTTTGATAATTTAAGTCTAATTAAATTGGTATAAATTTAGAAAAAAAAAATACAAAAGCACACGTTCATCAC
>NC_029787.2:121334424-121343350 GCF_000816755.2 Arachis ipaensis
GTAGTAAATTATATATAATAGAGAAAGAAGAATGCGTGGCAATATAAAAGAGAGGAAGAATTGTTATTGGTTTTTTTGTGTATCCGTATTATCACAAATCCATGTTCTATTTATACTTGTCCAAGATTCCCCTTTTCAAATTACATTAATATAAAGTCTATCCTGAAAAAACAAAGCACCGCTCATAGTTAATAGGTGGTTTCTTCCAAACCCATGCCAATTTTGTGGGTAAGTTATCCTTACACATGTGTCATCATCTCAGCCATTGATCAAACAAATTTTCAACCTCTCATTAATTAATGTAATGTAAAAGTCAAAGCTCATAATGAATGTATAGGATGAATATGCTACATTGTAATGTATGAGTAGTTGTTATATATTGATACTGTATAATGTATTGGGAAAAATTTACAATTAAAATTTCTACACTCTAAATTGATTTCTTAACACTAAAGACCTTCCTTTTGTTCTTCAAGTTCAACATGCATTTCTGAGAAAAAGAAGACACATAGGCATTAGTGACCCAACCCTCATTTTTTGGCCTTCGTTCTATACTCTCCAACATGTTATTCAACCCCAGGACCTAGGCACATAACCACTGACCCAACCCTCTTCGTTTTCTATTTTTCACTTCAACCACAGGTTCATTCTGTTATCTGTGGTTGCGGGAGCCATCACTGGAACTCTGTGGTTGCGAGAGCCATCACTTGAACTCTGTTTCCATCGGTTGGGCTCCGCTGTCGACTTAGGTGACGCCGAAGGATGACCTCTGTGTGCTTGCATGTTGTGAATTTTGTGAACCTAGTAGGTTTACATCTGATCACGAAGAAGCTGTTGCAGGTGGAAGGGGTTTACCATCCCCATTTCTCAGCCGGCTACGAATCACATGCGGGTGTTTAATTAAGATTGTCTCCCTCCAGAAGTTCAGTTCTTTACTCATTGGATTTCAAGCTTCGGTTGTCATCAAGGTATCTCCGTTTCAATTTTTTTTTAATAATGGAGGTTAGTTTAATTTTAATGGAAGTCTCTGTCTTTTAAACATTTCTCTGTTTATGGTGTTGGGTTTGAGTTCTGGAATTAGGATTTTAATTCACATTTGCCAGTTGTATGCTGTGGCTAGGTTTGGGGCATTGAAATTAAAACGTTATACTTGACTCTTTAACAGTTGGCTTAGGTTAAGTAGACTTGGTTCCGGTGACTGTGGTTTTTTTTTAGTAGTTTAAGTTAGCTTTATGTAGTTGCTGCCATTGGTTCTGTTTATTCACATTTTGTTTCACCAACCTGGAATTTGGCAGGGGTAAAATTATGTCCAAAAACGAGGATGATGTGAAGAATGATTTTGATAATGATTTGGGTGATGATTTCGATTATCAACCGAATGCAGAAGATGATGCTGAAGACGACGATGTGGATTCACTGGATTCTACTAGCAAGAGTGAAGAAGTTTGTGGTGTAAAAAGAATAGGATTTAATGGTGGAGGATATTTGGAACCTGGAGTTTAGGACAGAGGATGAGGCTTGCCAATTTTATAATGCTTATTCTTGTTGGCATGGATTTGTAATGAGGAAGGACGACGTGGTTAGGGATAATCAAGGTAGAATCATTAGCAGGCAACTTGTTTGCAATAAGGAGGGCTGGAGGAATATGAGGTATCTTGATCTGGATGATAGATCAAGGGAGGCAAGGTCACTAACGCGAACTAAGTGTCCAACTCGGCTTAGGGTAAAGCTTGACTACGGCTGCGGTAGATGGAAGGTAACATGTTTTGTTGAATCTCACAACCACGATCTGACGCCACCCCAATTTGCACATCTGGTTCCAGCCAATCGTCGTCTCACTGTCACTGATAAAGTCCAAGTGGAAAATCTTCATAATTTTGGTGTCAAGACCTGCCATATTATGGGGTATATTGTGTTCCAGAAGGGTGGATATCGTCATGCTGGCTTCACACGCAAAGATTTGTACAACCACATTGATCGTTATCATCGGTCAAAGGTTAAAAATGGGGATGCCAATGCGGCAATAAACTATTTGATTGGCAAGTCAAACAACGATCCGCTGTTCTTTGGAAAGTATACGTTCACTAGTGATGAAAGGCTCGAGCATATTTTTTAGGCAGATGGACAGTCAATTATCAACTATCACTGCTTTGGAGATATTGTTGCCTTTGATTCAACCTACAAGAAGAATAAATACAACAAGCCTTTGGTCATTTTCTCCGGATGCAATCATCACAGGCAGACTGTTATCTTTGGCTCCGGCCTACTATCCGATGAAACCACAGAGACGTATAAGTAGTTGTTGGAAACCTTTGTTGAAGCGATGGGTGAGAAAAGTCCTAAAGCAGTAATAACTGACGGAGACCTTGCAATGCGAGATGCAATCAAGAATGTTCTTCCTAATGCGACCCATCGGTTATGCGGATGGCATCTGCAGAGAAATGCATGTGAAAATATAAAGAATCCTAATTTCCTGCGCAATTTTAAGGGTCTTATATACGACAACAACGACCACAGAGACTTTGATCGGAGATGGGAAGCCATTTTGGATAAGCACAACCTTGTTAGGAGTACCTGGATGGAAAAAACGTATGAAACTCGTTCGATGTGGTCCCATTGTTTCCTCCGGGATAAGTTTTTTGGTTACATAAGGATGACATCACAGTGCGAAGGTATAAATTCTCTCATCAGCTTTTATGTTAATCGCAAGAACACCCTCATTAACTTCATGCATAACCTGGATAGGGCCTTAAAGGAGTATAGAAACAACGAATTAATCGCTGACTTTAAGTCTCAGTGCTCAGAACCAGTGATGATTACCTCGTTGGAGGTATATGAAAGATCTGCATCATGTTATTTCACTCGAAACATTTTTAAGGAAATTCGTAATGCGATTCAGAGGGCAGGGGCTTTGAATATCAAGGTACTAAGCACAACATTGGACAAGGTCGAGTTCAGTGTGACTGCTCTCGGAGACCCGGCCAAAGATCGACGGGTGGAAGTCGATAGAGGTAAGAATCTGTTCTCGTGCTCGTGCAAGCTGTTTGAATCACGTGGTATTCCCTGTAGTCATGTCTTCTGTGCCATGAAGTTCGAAAACATACTTGAGTTTCCAGATTCGTTGATCTACAAAAGGTGGACAAAGAATGCAAAGAACGAATTTATTAGCACACAAATGCCTGTGAATGATGACGTCGAAAGGGTCTTAAAGTTTCGAATTGGTAGATTGGCATCGAATTGCAACAAGCTCTGTGATATTGCTTGCAAGGATGTTGCATACTTTGATGAAGTCCAATCTGAACTTGTCAACTTAATTATCCGCCTGCAGTCACGCAAACAAGGAAACTCAATGCCTAATGTTAACGTGGAAGGCATCAACGATCCCTTTGTTGTGAAAAGTAAAGGAGCCCCTTCCAAGAGGTCTTCTTGGAGGAAGAAGAGAGCATGCTCTAATTGCCATAAGTACGGTCATTACTACAAGCGCTGTCCAGAACTGATGCAGCATAGTGTGGAAGGTAACCCCCGCGATCGATCAGACGGCAATGCATTAGCCAGGGACTCAGGTTTTAGTCCAGAAAGGTTTGCTAATTCTTCGAGGTCGTTCTCAGTTAAGTCCGAAAATCACTCAGGACCTAAGACCAAGGTACGATTTGTTTATTCTAACTACGCTAATGCTGTGAAAATCTTCTTCGGTAGGGTGTCCCTTTAAAAACCATTAAACTATGTGAATGTTCCTATGTTTGCGCAGCCTTTTAAAAATGCTGGAACAAGGAAGTTTACGGCGACAGGTATGAGGAACTGGAAGGGTAAAGACAACACTTTTGTTGAGGTAATTTTTGTGAATGTAAACCTCTAATATCTGTGATATGAACTGGGTAAATTAATGAAGATCTCCTTCTTCTTGTTTAAAAAAAATTATAAAACAGCGGAACCTCAATGAAAGCAGTGAATCCATTGACATCGCATCCATGAATGGATTTTTCAACAAAAATCTCTATTCGTTAACAAAGGTGCGATGCGTAAAACTCCTGTTAACCACTTTGCGATGAATGACCGTTACGCTTTTATGCATGATTATGGTTTCTTATTGGGGATTATGATGTCATAACCAGGTGAAGGAGTCACAGGAGGACAAGGGACATTCATTCACAAACTATGAATGCGTTAATGATGTCATGGATGAAAAATATGACACACCACATGTGCAGATTGATGTCCGAGATCCATCACTATCGTCAATGCCTTGTGGCAATAAACAAGGATCGTACATGGCATTGTTCGCATCGATGCATAGGACACTTTGACCAATTGGAAGAATTAGTCTTATGAATTTTGTGCAACCCAAATATTTGGTTCTATAAGCATGATTAGTCCTGATTTACTGACTGCAATGTATTTGGCATTGCTTGGTATTAAGGAGTATTAACCTGTTGTTATTTACGTTAACTGTGAATATGTCTATTATGATGATAATTATCTTCAAGAATATTTACATCTTTTGCTTACATTGCTGTATTCTAGCATCAGTTAATTGTGGTTGAATTTTGGGTAAGGAGTTGCTACCATTGTGATTATGCAATACAGTTGATCAATTAGAATTGTGTTAATTGATTTTTTTCCCCACTTAGTGCATTAGGATGATAATCATGTTCAATAATATGTATGTATTTTGCTTACATTGCTGTATTTTAGCTGCAGCTAATTGTGGTTGCATTTGGTGTAAGGACTTCCTACAATTGTGATTATGCAATACAGTTGATAAATCAGAGTTGTGTTAATGGATTTTTTTCCTACTTAGTGTAGTTGATTTACCAACCAAATTCTTAGATTTCATGGGTCGTATGCTCCAGGGTTGAATTGTTCATCGATGGTTGTACCAATGTTGTGTTACCTATGTTGTTTTACTTTCAGGTTGTGAATCTATTTTGTTATTATGGATTTCCTATTTTCGTCGGAAATTTTGTTTAGGGGAAGTGGCGCCCTGTATATGAAAACAGTTTCAAATATAGTGGGCGTTTCTTGTACCGTTTTAGCCGATTCGTTATTTGTCATGAATCTGTTATATATAAAGCAAAAAACATAAACACAAACACATTTATATTTGAGCATATCATACTTTTGATTATTAGGAACAATAACATTTTGAAGATGCTAATCTTAGATACTGACAGAAGATAACATTAGGAACAATAATACTTTGAAACCCTGCGGACATTTCCTTTAAGTTTAACATTAGCAAATCTTTCTATGTTTTCAGCTATTTGCCTACAGCATGACTTTGATAGGCAGGGTTTTGCTTCCTGGGATTTCTGCCTGAACGTTTCCAAAATATTTTCATCTGTCATATGTAACATTGTAGACTATTATTACCTGATATTAAAAATTAATAAACAATCACTGTAACAAAAGTATATGTGAAGACATTTCAAGAAAGCAAAGACTGTAATCATTATAATTACTTGATTCATACATCCATCTGATCATGCAACTCAGCCATGTTGTCACCCAAAACCCACAGTCGCCTCTTAAAAAAAAAGTTCAAATCAATTTACACACCACATTCTCTCTCATTGTATTGTCTTAAATAGAAACCGGAAAGGGCTATCAAAACCTATGGCATAGAAAGTTTTAGCGGAGATGGAATGAATGTATGGGATGCCTTGAATGTAAAATGTAGCAAGAAAGAAGATGATAGTATTTGGTTGAATGCACTCCAAAATGGACTTGTAGAGTTATTCGAATAAAAGTAAGTGTATTTTGTGATTCTAGAATACAAAGGAAGAGCTAGATTTAAGTTCTTGGTGATCCGTTTGATTGCCTCAGAGATAGAATACTCAAGTTTCAGAAGTTTCTATAATGCTCATCCCCATATGAATCGGAAAATTATTTCCCACATGGTTATGATCGTCACCATGGAAATTTGTCAAACTCGAATATTCAATTTCCGATTCACTCGAACGCCTCACTAAGATCCTAAATCTAGGTTCTCATTCATATTCTAAAACCACGAAATACCCAAGTTTTAATTCCAATCACTACACAAATCTGGACCAGCATTCACACAACCAAGCACTACCATCTCCCTCCTTCCCCATGTTACGTTTATCCCATACAAGACGACTGAAAATGCATTTGTCATACAAGTTTTTTTATCGATTTTGAAAACCCAACAATTATTCATTTTGATATGAACTATATACATAAAATTTATCTATTCCGTTACTAACCGATTTGTGAGAGGGCGTCGCCGTATCAATCTGACATACAGGACGCGTACCTCCAACTCCGGCTCCTTCTCATGCATGTAGATGAGAATGTGTCAGAATAACTTCCATTAATAAGTTAGAGTGTTAATTAATACTAAGCTACTAGCAGCATAACAAAATCAGTTGCTAGTTTGTCATTCGTAATGAAGGTCATAGACAACCGTTACATCCGATATCGTTGGAACTACCAACCGGAAATAAAATAAAAGGAAAATGGAGCATGAAAGAAGATATCAGTGTTTGGTTGAATGAAGGTTGGCACAGAATTCATGAGTTGCTAGAATTAAAGCATGAATATTTTGTGGTTTTTAAGTGTAACAGTTAATCCAAACTCAAATTCATGGTGATTCGTTCTAGTACCTCAGAGATCGATTATTCAAGTTTGAGAAATTTTCATACCAATCGCCACCGTTCGAATCGGAAAATCATTTCCCACACAGCAATGATCGTCATGGAAAGTACTCAAACTCGAATAATCGACCTCTGAGTCACCCCAATGGATCACAACGAATTTAAACTAGGATTTTTCGTAACACGTACATACCACAAAATACACAAACTTTAATCCCTGTAACTCGAGAACTCTATACCAAACCCTCATTCAACCAAATGCTAACCTCTTATTTCTTACTCCCTTTTTCGTTTATTTCATTTCTGGTTGGTAGTTCAAAGGAAATTGAATTTAAGAGTATGCTCCACTATCTACATAATTATTATGTTTTGTAGAGGACAACACCCAGTACATTAACCATCGATATGACCCACAATAAAATAAAACAAAACCCCTTTTATTCGGTTTTCTCCGTACAAAATTTGAACATCTTATTTTCTAACGGCATACACAAAGCTAAGTACAATAGTACGTACCGATTCATCAGGAGTGGGCAGAAGGAAAATGGCTCCGGGCACTGTTTACAGATAGCTAATTCATCCAACCCGAAGCAAGGAAGATGGTCATTTAGCATCATTTATTATCGTCACTATTGTTCGCATGCAGCCCCTCCGTTTGTGTTTCCGGATAGCCGGATGTCTGATCTTTTACCTAAGTACCAACCTGGTTGCACAAACAACAAAACGAAAAATCAAAAGGACAAAAATTCACAATCAATGAAGCAAAAATAACATATATTCACATACCCGATAAATAGGGATCCACCACCCTGCTACTAACCCTGTTGCGATTGGGTATTATGGTTTTCATCAATTTCCTTTTCTGGTGGCCACAACCTAGTCTGTGGTGTTACCCATGTTTCAACCACTGTCCATCTGATTTCAAGTTGAAAAAAATATATATAGCAAATGAGAATGACACATTTCCTTATAATCAATAACGTATAAAGTCAATTATCATAATCCAAGAGGAAAGGAATGAGTACTTACAATGAAGAGATGAATCTTAACGCCCGATAGGTAGTCACCACCAATAAACATGATAGGGCAGACGACTTAGGAAGATTATGTAAAATTATCAGGCGACCGACTTTGTTGATTAATATGGATCTGCCTCTGATGACATATGCTTAAGGTTTTCTTCGAATATAGCTGGTTTCCTCCTTCTGATGACATTTGGCTTCCTTCGAAGTTTTCTGGTGTGTGGATCCTTCTAGAGTCACCCTTTTTTTTTTATTCACATTTACTGGGCTAAGAAAACCATAAAAAAAGATAAAACCCACACCACATCGGACATTCAATCCTGAGCAGATCAAAGCCCAACTACAATAAATTACCAAATATTGAATCATCAATAAAAAATATACATTAACAATAAAAACATGAGCTAATGGTTGTCTTTCTCATTTATTGGGCCGGATTTTTTTTTTTACATTATGTTCAATTACGAAAAAAAATTCTCATGTTTCCAAATTCCAAAATTTAAAAAAAAAATTTGTTCTCCAACGAAGAATGGTTTATAAATCGTAGTTTAAAAAAAAATTGTTTACCGGATATTAAAGCCCAACAAAAAAAAATTGTTTGTTCCCCAGATGAATAAACCCATTCTGGCAATTTTCAAAAAAAAATAGAGGCTATTTTGCCATTTGATCTTAACAAAAAAAAATTTCCAGCTAGTTACGATTCACAATGCTAATTATAAACGTACGACAACTCACATCATTGGCTAATGCGAATCTGATTCAGTTATGATCCAAATTTGTCTTCAAAATATACATACCAAAAAAGCAAATATAATTGTTCAACAAACAGCTAACACATAATTCAGTTTCATACTTCCTAAAACTAAGAGAAAAATTCTATCATGATAGATGGACAAACATGTCAAACACAGGCGCATTACGCCTTCAGTTCCTCATCGTAAGGCATCCTATCTGCATCGAACCTGGATGATCGTCACTGGCTCAGTGGATATCATCTCGAAGATCCCCAAACCACCTGGGTTGAAGTTGCACAATGAAGCAAAGTTCTCCCATCCTCCAGAAATAACGCCGAAGCTACCGTCCCTTTTTTCACTGTACCTTGTATATGTAGCTTCGACCTCTATGTGGCCGTGTGTAAGGATGATAGGGTGCCTCTGACCAGTGAAGTGACTAAGATGAGGGACATTCGGCTGATTTTAACACAAGATATTTCAGTAAGTATCAGCTAATTTAATGCTTCTCAGTAAACATTATTTTAAACAACAGGTTGCAACAAGTTAACGCTTA
>NC_029787.2:121343938-121368565 GCF_000816755.2 Arachis ipaensis
ATATGGCTCTAGGCACTGTTTACAGATAGCTAATTCATCCAACCCGAAGCAAGGAAGATGGTCATTTAGCATCATTTATTATCGTCACTATTGTTCGCATGCAGCCCCTCCGTTTGTGTTTCCGGATAGCCGGATGTCTGATCTTTTACCTAAGTACCAACCTGGTTGCACAAACAACAAAACGAAAAATCAAAAGGACAAAAATTCACAATCAATGAAGCAAAAATAACATATATTCACATACCCGATAAATAGGGATCCACCACCCTGCTACTAACCCTGTTGCGATTGGGTATTAGGGTTTCATCAATTTCCTTTCCCGGTGGCCACAACCTAGTTTGTGGTGTTACCCATGTTTCAACCACTGTCCATCTGATTTCAAGTAAAAAAAAATACATATAGCAAATGAGAATGACACATTTCCTTATAATCAATAACGTATAAAGTCAATTATCATAATCCAAGAGGAAAGGAATGAGTACTTACAATGAAGAGATGAATCTTAACGCCCGATAGGTAGTCACCACCAATAAACATGATAGGGCAGACGACTTAGGAAGATTATGTAAAATTATCAGGCGACCGACTTTGTTGATTAATATGGATCTGCCTCTGATGACATATGCTTAAGGTTTTCTTCGAATATAGCTGGTTTCCTCCTTCTGATGACATTTGGCTTTCTTCAAAGTTTTTTGGTGTGTGGATCTTTCTAGTTCACATTTACTGGGCTAAGAAAACCAGAAAAAAAGATAAAACCCACACCACATCGGACATTCAACCCTGAGCATATCTAAGCCCAACTACAATAAATTACCAAATATTGAATCATCAATAAAAAATATACATTAACAATAAAAACATGAGCTAATGGTTGTCTTTCTCATTTATTGGGCCGGATTTTTTTTTTTACATTATGTTCAATTACGAAAAAAAATTCTCATGTTTCCAAATTCCAAAATTTAAAAAAAAAATTTGTTCTCCAACGAAGAATGGTTTATAAATCGTAGTTTAAAAAAAAATTGTTTACCGGATATTAAAGCCCAACAAAAAAAATGTTTGTTCCCCAGATGAATAAACCCATTCTGGCAATTTTCAAAAAAAAAAAATAGAGGCTATTCTGCCATTTGATCTTAACAAAAAAAAAAAAAAACTTTCCAGCTAGTTACATTCACAATGCCAATTATAAACGTACGACAACTTACATCGTTGGCTAATGCGAAACTGATTCAGTTACGATCCAAATTTGTCTTCAAAATATACATACCAAAAAAGCAAATATAATTGTTCAACAAACAGCTAACACATAATTCAGTTTCATACTTCCTAAAACTAAGAGAAAAATTCTATCATGATAGATGGACAAACATGTCAAACACAGGCGCATTACGCCTTCAGTTCCTCATCGTAAGGCATCCTATCTGCATCGAACCTGGATGATCGTCACTGGCTCAGTGGATATCATCTCGAAGATCCCCAAACCACCTGGGTTGAAGTTGCACAATGAAGCAAAGTTCTCCCATCCTCCAGAAATAACGCCGAAGCTACCGTCCCTTTTTTCACTGTACCTTGTATATGTAGCTTCGACCTCTATGTGGCCGTGTGTAAGGATGATAGGGTGCCTCTGACCAGTGAAGTGACTGAGATGAGGGACATTCGGCTGATTTTAACACAAGATATTTCAGTAAGTATCAGCTAATTTAATGCTTCTCAGTAAACATTATTTTAAACAACAGGTTGCAACAAGTTAACGCTTATCAACAATCGCGACGACATCATGCGAGCAGTGAGGTCCATCACAAAAAGGGACACTTGGTTTTTACCTTAGCGGCAACGGCTCTAGCACTGGCTGAAGGAGGAATGTTGATACATTTTGCAATTTGATAGTCACCAGTCCTTACATATGGTGGTTCTTCAGGATCACGGAGTTGGTATGAATTCTCAATGCCACCAAAATCAAAAATCCGGACTTGGAAATTGGAGTTTCCTTTGTGTGTGAAATAGAGCATGGAGTCCAGATTGATTTTGTACATCTGGTAGAACTCCTGCCAGCCACGAGTCAATGCAATTTTGCCACTTTGGAGTTCCGACCAAAAGCATCGAAAGCGGTTATTCCTTCCGTCAGGCACAACAAGGTCCAGGTACGGGGTACGGTTTGGGAGCTCATCCGGAGTTATAGGTAATGACTGTTACATATAGGTCAAGTTCGGTCAAAACATAGATAGCATCGCACAAACTAAAAAATTCAAAGGTCTGTAGTCAAGGGTGGTGATTTACCAGTTTGAACATTGATGGCCTTATTACTGGCTTCAGAAACCTCAACTTGTAGTTCTGTGTGGTACCCTGATCCATCGGTAGCTTTCTCTTACCCTTGTCCTTCGAAGACGTCATCTATGGCAAGTGTAACACAGAGTTCATGTTGAAAAACGAACTAAATCAGAGGCCATGTAAACAAACTCATACAATTGACACTTACAATTCAAAATCTACAGACATGCATATTTTTTGGTATTGGAAAGAAAGTGGTTCATTTTTTTCATAAACAGTGCAACTTCATTTTGTTGAAACAGGTGAATGTCGTGAACCATAGAATCTTTAACAAAACAATCTTAAGCAAACCTAAATGCATAAAATCCTTTTCAGATGAACAAATAAGAAATCCAAATCAGTCACCCATTCATTTAAAAAAACTTAACTGGCTTATATTGATTTTACTACGATTAAAGTTTTATTACATGGACATTGTGTGGAAATGATGATAATAACCGATCGCTATCAGGAGAAGAGTTAGCATAGAGTTTTACCTTGGTCGAGATTTTCGCGGAGAAGAAGCTCTTGGAGTCGAAACCTTCTTTAGCAAAGTGTGTTAGCTTGGGGTTACAAGGAGGAGTTTTTTACGAAGGAAGATGGAAAGTGAAAAGTGAAGGATACTTAAGTTGCACGCTTTTGAAGGAAAAAAATTAAATTTAAAATGAGGTATTAAAACGCGGTGTTTTAAAACAAAAAAAATGAAATTTTAAATGAGCAATTAAAATGTGGCTTTTTGATAATCTTCAACAAATATTCCGTTCTATCCCAATAACTCCCCGTAAATCCCCCTCCATCAATGCCTGTGATTTACGAAAACCTCAAAAAAATTTAATTTGCCTTCCAAAAAAAATAAACTCCTAGGAAAATTAAATTATTCAGTGTTTGCTATTAACCCAATTAATGTTAGCAAAGTTGTTGAAGCACAATATATAACTTAAATAAAAATTTTGAATTAATGAGTTTCTATGTAACTACTAGTATTTCATTTGAAAATTAAATTCTTCAACATTTGTTTCTAGCGCAATTAATGCTAAATTAAAATATACCCGGTTGAATGTTGAAACAAACTTTTTTATTTATTAATATTTAAATTAAAATTTTGAAGTCATTTGATTACTCGGTATGTTTTATTATTTTTTTAATGACTATTACTACGAATTTTGATAACTTTTTAGTGTTTAAATTTAAATTCTTTAATTTTAGTTATTAACGTAATTAAAACTAAAAAATCTTTCCTGGTTTAAGCAAATTTTACTGGGTAAATTAAAATTTTGAAATCATTTGATTACTTGCTTTCTAGATATCAAATAGTATATAACAAATAAACTAGTTTGCAATTCAATTCAGATTTAAAAATAAATTAGTTATAAGTTATAACACTTTCTTTATCAACAACGTGTATGAGCAAGGGATAACAATTTTGAAAACATTAGTGATTCAATTAAAGGGAATCTCTGCACATTTATAAACGAGACATTTCTAAAACATTTTGATAATCAATTAAAGGGGACTTTACGTTTTCGAAACATTAGGATAACACAAAGAATTGACTAACAATAACTACCCACTACCACTGATTAGACGTTTGGATTAATTTCACATTAAAAAGTTTAATAAATTCTCAACTAACATAGTAACATAGCAAAAAAGAAAAAAGTTACACTCATTAATAAACTATTCTTCGTCTGTAACACTTCCTTGGCATCTCCCTCCCTTCAACCACAGCCATCTTCGCAGTAATTAAACAAGAATGGAACCTGTTTTCCAGTAAGCATCTTCTTCAATCTTCTACTACCTCCTTTGATAACAGCTATATCTGTAAAGAATTAAACCGATCATATTTACATAACTGCATGCAGAGAACCAGTAAATAAAGAGTCACGTAATGTTTTGCTATATATCATCCCTTCTTTTAGGTTTCACTCCCCTGTTTTTCATTTGTCATTGTTTCTTCATGTTGGTTAGGTATGTTAATGCATTAAGGAACATACAACAATCGTACAACTAGTTTTATGTCTTCGGGCTCTTCGCAACAGATGTACGTTAATCCACAACTTCTCCTTGTTTTGTTGTTATGCTTCTGTTAAAAAACCTTTGGAACACTAACTTGCCATGTTTTTGTCTTGTTCCGCCACATGATGATATCGAATTCCCACCTAATATCGTGAATCTATTCAAGTGGTACAGTACCACGGATCTTTTTCTAATAGACACTCAAGACAATTGCCTCTACATAACGCCCAAGAGAGACGGTGACAGGTTATGGATTAAGGGAGCTGATTTAGGGAGGATACGACGCATGTATAGACGATCTTCTTTGCTGAGTGTGGAGCTTAGGTACGTTGGCTGGGGAGTATTCTACATGATCGTCAGGGACATCAATCGGATAGAGGAACCTCCCTGTGTCGTTGACGAAATGTATGCGTCGAAGGTTTTGCCTGAACAAATTATACATCGCTTGTCATCGGTGTCCGGTGCTTACTTCAACAAAGAAGCCCAACTAAGAGTCTACCACACCGAGATGTTCCTTAGGAATCACCGCCGGAGCCAACAACAGCATCATGTGGATACTCAGCAGTCAGGGTGAGCAACATCTTACCACTGTTATCTGCTCTAATTTCTCACGTTTTTAATTTTTATGCCTAAATTTTTTGAACTCTACTACATTGTCAACAAGAGGCAACAAGGTGGGGGGGCTGAGGCAGGTCCTAGTGAGCGGCAGCGACCAACAACCTTCCCTGACTCGTCCGTCAACCAGGGGTCAACCTAGCAGATTTATGCAGAGCTTTAAAAGTTCCTGTGTTGTGTAATTAATCAAAATGTTATCGTGAATGTGTTATTTTGTCTGTGATGTGCTGTGTTCAATATTTGGTGAACATTTGTGATCTTTTTTGGTTTGTATATATGGCGCATATATCCTGCTTTCTATTTTATTGCGACTACATTTGGTTATAGGTAGTATATTGACCTAATAGTGATTGCTACTGAATGCAAATGCAATGCTACTGCATGCAAATGATACTGAATGCACATATCAATCGTGAATAATAATCTATCGGGAACAGATTCGATTAGGTTAAGTATTTAACAAAAAAAATGACATGTTAACTATTAAACAATAAGCTTGGCCATGACAAGAATTTTAGAATTTTAGTTATTCTTCTTGTGCAAGAATTGTTTGTGGCCGTAACATCATTCTCACAATGTTGTAACCCTCATGAATGTTGGGTTTATTTGATTTCTTCACTTTGTTATTTGTTAATTTGGGCACTCTACCGGTTTTGGGTTTTAAAAAAAATGAAAAATGAAACGTAATGGAATTCCGAACAAGTACATTATCAATGGCCCATTTAAATTTCAATTGGATTTTTTGGTCATAGTGTATAATCCTTTATGGTTCAGAAAGATTCTATTTTTTACTAACAACATCTTTAGGGCCCTTGAAAAAAATTAAAAATTTATACACAACCAGGCAGCCACATACACCAGGCCGATTTCAAACTGTCACACTAAAAAAGGTGATATTTAACGTGTATAGTTCCAAAAAACATTCCTGGTATGCCCCCTACGTTAGTCCCAAGAAGTTCAACTACATCATAATATCTTATCTTTAGAAGGTGGATGGTGAAGGACTCCAAACGACATGAACTTAATTACTGGTCATAGGGTTTCTGATTTCCAATTTAAACTTCATGACAACAGCCGAATAAGGAACCAGAATGAGCAAGATTTTAGGAACAAAATCCGGTAACATATAATGGAACGATAGTTTAAATTGGAATTAAAAAAAGGAACATTTGTGCTTTCGTGGTATATCCCATGGTGTTTTAATTCCATCTAACGTATAAATCAGCTCCCTTAACCAGTAAATATTCTGATGTAACTAAATTAATTTGAAAAAATGACACTAACCTTGATCGTGTATTGTAGACTAGTCCACACAGCAATAATGTGTTCCTGTCCACCATTTGATCCAACTTTTCATGCCTTGTATGTTATGATGAACAACATTTTTGTCCCCCATGATAATACGCAAGATTGAGACGTCGTTGAAAAGAACGAAAGCAAAATCACCGGAGTCTTTGTCCCTCCGAGGCATGACTGTCACTCTTTGAACCACATGACCAAACAAGTTGCAAAAAAACTCAGCAATTCCATTTGCAGTGGGCATAGACTCTCGACTGAAGCATACAGTCAGTGTTTTTAGACGTTCCGCGTCGTCCAGCTCCTTGTAGACGTACTTCTACTTTCCCTTTTCTTGCTCAGTTTGCCTTCCTCCTTGTTGCATATACATTTGTCGGCCATTGTTATGTCTACTCAATTCCTCTGGTGCAACTGATATGCCCTCGTCCTGTGTGTTGAAACTCAATAATCTTGCAGGATTCCTCTGATACTCCAACCACACGGCATCCATTGTTACGTCGCCTAGAATTTTAGAGCAAATATTTGAGAGGGTATCAGGAATTATGGTTAAGAGGACGAATCTCATCCTATGAACCTGGTATAAGGTGAGCTCAGTTTTCAACGCGTGTCCGAGGGTTTCTAGTTTTCTGGATTTGTCCAGAAACCCTGAGAACTTGGGAGATAGTAGGCATTGCAAACAGATGACACAATCCTCGGCAAGACTGTTCATAAACCAGCCTTCATTTTTTTATTGAAGTTTGCAGAATACCGCTCATACCCATGGTCTCAATTGAAAGTAGAAATGCGATGACCATCAAGGACTGTGTAACTTCACAGTTAAGGACTTGTGTCAGCATCCTGAATGCAGTTCGATCGATTCCATGGAACATTTCCAAACATTCGACTGCCATGCTTGAGGGCTTCCTTCTAGTATCCATGTTGTATGGGGAAGAATTTGTAAGCATATAGTTTGTAGTTTTCGTGTATAGTCCACCCACTCGTAGCCTCCTTCTTGTAAGCATGCAGCATGGTATCCACTTTATTGCACCATGTTGTTGCTCGTAGTCCTAGACTAACCATTACCTACCTTGGAATATTAATTAATGGCCTTAATTACGTGGTATATGGTATTATGGATACCACTAGGTGCGGTTTAGAGTTTCTTCTTGATATAGAACATGCAATACCTTTATCTAATACGGAGAAATTGAAGTTAAATTTGGTAAACCTCCCCGTATTTTATGAATCATGCCAAATTATTTAGCTTAAGCAACTGTATACCAACACTTAGTTTTAGTGTTATCGATGTGTTCGGCTTAGGGTTCACGGTTCAATGCGTATGGTTCAATGTGTACGGTTTAGTGACTAGGTTTTAGAGTGAATGGTTTCGTGGGTATGGTTTAGTGACTTGGCGATTTCTGGTTCAATGCGTAAGGTTCAATGTGTACGGTTTACTGACTAGGTTCACTACGCTTTATATTCAATGGTTTCGTGCATATGGTTTATGGTTTGGCGGTTTCCGGTTCAATGCGTACGGTTCAATGTGTAGGGTTTAGTGACTAGGTTTTAGAGTGAATGGTTTAGGGGGTATGGTTTAGTGAGTTGGCGGTTTCTGGTTCAATGCGTACGGTTCAATGTTCACGGACCAGTGACTAGGTTTTAGATTGAAGGGTTTCGTGCCTATGGTTTACGGTTTGGCAGTTTCCGGTTCAATGTGTACGGTTTAGTGACTAGGTTTTAGAGTGAATGGTTTAGAGGGTATGGTTTAGTGAGTTGGCGGTTCCAGTTCAATGCGTACGGTTCAATGTTCACGGACCAGTGACTAGGTTTTAGATTGAATGATTTCGTGCCTATAGTTTACGGCATGGCGGTTTTCGGTTCAATGTGTACGGTTCAAAGTGTACGGTTTAGTGACTAGGTTTTAGAGTGAATGGTTTCGGGGGTATGGTTTAGTGACTTGGCGGTTTTCGATTCCATGCTTACGGTTCAATGTGTATGGTTTAGTGACTAGGTTCACTACGTTTTAGATTGAATGATTTCATGCCTATGCTTTACGGTTTGGTAGTTTTCGGTTCAATGCGTACGATTCAATGTGTATGGTTTAATGACTAGGTTCACTACGTTTTAGATTGAATATTTTCGTGCATATGGTTTATGGTTTGGCGGTTTTCGGTTCAATGCATACGGTTCAATGTGTACGGTTTAGTGAATAGATTTTAGAGTTAATGATTTCGTGGGTATGGTTTAGTGACTTGGCGGTTTCCGATTCAATGCGTACGTTTCAATGTGTATGGTTTAGTGACTTGGTTCACTACGTTTTATATTCAATGGTTTCGTGCATATGGTTTATGGTTTGGTGGTTTCCGGTTCAATGTGTAGGGTTTAGTGACTAGGTTTTAGAGTGAATGGTTTAGGGGGTATGGTTTAGTGAGTTGGCGATTTCCAGTTCAACGCGTACGATTCAATGTTCACGGACCAGTGACTAGGTTTTAGATTGAATGATTTCGTGCCTATGCTTTACGGTTTGGCAGTTTTCGGTTAAATGCGTACGGTTCAATGTGTACGGTTTAGTGACTAGGTTCACTACGTTTTAGTTTGAATGATTTCGTGCCTATGGTTTACGGTTTGGTGGTTTCCGATTCCATGCGTACGGTTCAATGTGTACGGTTTAGTGACTAGGTTCACTACGTTTTAGTTTGAATGATTTCGTGCCTATGGTTTACGATTTGGTAGTTTTCGGTTCAATGCGTACGGTTCAATGTGTACGGTTTAGTGACTAGGTTCACTACGTTTTAGATTGAATGTTTTCGTGCATATGGTTTATGGTTTGGCGGTTTCCGGTTCAATGCGTACGGTTCAATGTGTACGGTTTAGTGAATAGTTTTTAGAGTGAATGGTTTCGTGGGCATGGTTTAGTGACTTGGCAGTTTCCGGTTCAATGCGTACGTTGCAATGCGTACGGTTTAGTGACTAGGTTCACTACGTTTTATATTCAATGGTTTCGTGCATATGGTTTATGATTTGGCGGTTTCCGGTTCAATACGTACAGTTCAATGTGTACGGTTTAGTGACTAGGTTTTAGAGTGAATGGTTTAGGGGGTATGGTTTAGTGAGTTGGCGGTTTTCGGTTCAATGCGTATGGTTCAATGTTCATGGACCACTGACTAAGTTTTAGATTGAATGATTTCGTGCCTATGGTTTACGGCATGGCGGTTTCCGGTTCAATGCGTACGGTTCAAAATGTACAATTTAGTGACTAGGTTTTAGAGTGAATGGTTTCGAGGGTATGGTTTAGTGACTTGGCGGTTTCCGGTTCCGTGCATACGATTCAGTGTGTACGGTTTAGTGACTAGGTTCACTACGTTTTAGATTGAATGATGTCGTGCCTATGCTTTACAGTTTGGTAGTTTTCGGTTTAATGCGTACGGTTCAATGTGTACGGTTTAGTGACTAGGTTCACTACGTTTTAGATTGAATGTTTTTGTGCATATGGTTTATAGTTTTGCGGTTTTCGGTTCAATACGTACGGTTCAATGTGTACGATTTAGTGAATAGGTTTTAGAGTGAATGGTTTCGTGGGTATGGTTTAGTGACTTGGCAGTTTCCGGTTCAATGCGTACGTTTCAATGTGTACGGTATAGTGACTAGGTTCACTACGTTTTATATTCAATGGTTTCGTGCATATGGTTTATGGTTTGGCGGTTTCTGGTTCAATGCGTACGGTTCAATGTGTAGGGTTTAGTGACTAGGTTTTAGAGTGAATGGTTTAGGGGGTATGGTTTAGTGAGTTGGCGGTTTCCGGTTCAATGCGTACGATTCAATGTTCACGGACCACTGGCTAGGTTTTAGATTGAATGATTTCGTGCCTATGCTTTACGGTTTGGCGGTTTTCGGTTCAATGCGTACGGTTCAATTTGTACGGTTTAGTGACTAGGTTCACTACGTTTTAGTTTAAATGATTTCGTGCCTATAGCTTATGGTTTGGTAGTTTGCGGTTCAATGCATACGGTTCAATGTGTACGGCTTAGTGACTAGGTTCACTACGTTTTAGTTTGAATGATTTCGTGCCTATCGTTTACGGTTTGGTAGTTTCCGGTTCAATGCGTACGGTTCAATGTGTACGGTTTAATGACTAGGTTCACTATCTTTTAGATTGAATGTTTTCATGCATATGATTTATGGTTTGGCGGTTTTCGGTTCAATGCGTACGGTTTAATGTGTACGGTTTAGTGAATAGGTTTTAGAATGAATGGTTTCGTGGGTATGGTTTAGTGACTTGATGGTTTTCGGTTCAATGCGTACATTTCAATGTGTACGGTTTAGTGACTAGGTTCACTACATTTTATATTCAATGGTTTCGCGCATATGGTTTATGGTTTGGCGGTTTCTAGTTCAATGCGTACGGTTCAATGTGTAGGGTTTAGTGTCTAGGTTTTAGAGTGAATGGTTTAGGGGGTATGGTTTAGTGAGTTGGCGGTTTCCGGTTCAATGTTGACGGACCAGTGACTAGGTTTTAGATTGAATGGTTTCGTGCCTATGGTTTACGGTTTGGCGGTTTCCGGTTCAATGTGTACGATTTAGTGACTAGGTTTTAGAGTGAATGGTTTCATTCGTATGGTTTTTGGTTTGGCAGTTTCCGGTTCAATGTGTACGATTTAGTGACTAATAGTTTTTTTTTTATTTCGTATTTTTTTCCTTCATGGAATGAAGTGATTTGCGATGAGGGATGGGAAGGTTAGTCTCCTACGAATTAACTATATAGGCGACGGCCAAAAAGTGGAATGCACAAAAGTCATTACGCAATAAATTAGCTGCTGAGTGTCCATGACAAAGGAAAATTAAAGAAAGAAGAGTGTGGGAGACAGGTAATGTAATACACATAGTTAATGAAAAGGAATATAACTCATAGAAAATGAGAAAAAATATACCATTTTTCTCGAGTTATTGACCTAGTACGTGTATAAGTTTTTCAAACTAACATTTTCGAGTGTTTAGCCATCTCATTAAAGTCTGTTGTGGACTAAATCTTTGACCGGGTGTGTGATAATGAGAGATAGCAACAAAGACAATTCTGTTATGAGTATACTATTATGAGAATTAAGTCAATTAATTGATTCATGGAGACAAGCATTAATTACGAAAATTAAAAGAAATCCTTAAGTAACTAACTGGCTTTACGAAAATATAGTCAGTTACTAGAAAAATTTAGATTTGACTATAAGAATGTAAATCAAGTAATGTATTGAGCTGAACAACTTCAATTAGTTCCAACAGATAGAGACTTCGAGTCATAAAAAAAAAGGATGCAGCCTTATCTGTTACCAATCAGAAAATAGAGTTTCAAATAAATTAATCTTTTGCAAAACGTACGTAACCTGCCTCATATATTAGAGGTCTAATACCAAATATCAATCAGCTGTCAGAACTCATCTGAATAGTATGGACAACCTACCATGTTTGTTATTCTTTTAAGAAATTGTGCTTGGTAGTCGAGTGCAACTCATTAACTGTACATGTTGCAATATTTTTCTTTTTTTTTTTTTAAAATTTCAAACAGCTAAAACACCCAATGGCTGCTAGAGGAAAGCGACGCTCAACACAAAAAAATAGAAAAGGGAGACGACGAAGCCAAAAAGGAACAAAATAGAAAAATCTCAAGAAAATTCGTCGAGAAGGAAGTCATAGAACTGTCATCCAGGTTAGAATTAAGTTATATTTCAACAATTTGTGAGTGTACTTTTAAATCGATTCCGAATACAAAGTATTCATATTTTATGTTTTGTTTTTCATAGTATCCGCGTAAGCACCATGAATGACCAGCGACTACATGTAAATTTTAACGATGGATCCGGTAAAGAAATTGGCGAGGACTTGGGTAAAGCAACAGTACTAGAAGGGTCCCTAAAAGATGTGGTAACGCGACGATGATGAATACACTTTCAAACCTGATTGCTTCCCAGACCAAGACGTGTTATCCTGAGTTTGGAACAATGCCACAGACTATTCATCTTCGGAATGGTCCGCCCGATAACTTCAACCATGCAGTAATGCCTATGATCATGAGCGGATTCATCATGCCATTGGGTACTCTTGAGAGGAATCTAGATTCATCCAAGAAGATTAGATCCAACATGTCCAGTATTCATCAAGCCGCGGATTCAATTTCGCATAAAAATACAAAGTGTTGTTCAATGTCTCCGAAGTGTGAACAAACAACGCCAGTTGATTATGTTATTCGCCGCAATTTGTTCAGTGATGATGGTATTGGAAAGAAGATAGATACAGAACCAGTTATACCGAGTAGCTTAGACAAGGTGGTATATGTTAGCTACTTCAACCCGGCTGATAGAAAGTTGCCACTAACGAAGGAATCCGCAAAGATACCTGCGGTGGGTTATCTACTGTTAAGGAATTGTTAAATATTTGTTGTTCTAATTAAGTATTAATAACTAATGCGTAAGTTTTCATTTTATCAGTGGATGCCTATTCTGTTCCGCCCCCAGCTGATATGGCATTGTGCAAGGACGAAGTTTCAGTCGTGACCTACGTATTTGGTTCAGATCTGGAGGACGAAGAATTAAATTCGGAGGTAATTTCACAGACAAACTTGTGGCACGCTAATAGGAGAGTCATGTATACTCTACTGCCAAACAAATCATTAGTGGACGAGGTATGGATTGTTAAGTCATGAGCATTTGTTACTTTCATAAATGAAATTTCAAACATCTAAAATAGTTCTATTAATGGAATATCTGTATATATTTGTTCTTATTGTTCATCAAACAACGAACGATAAAGCAGATCATAAACTTGACATCAAGCATGCTCATGTGTGATGCACGCAAGGACACCACGTTTCCCTGCTTGTGGTTTTTACCCACTACATTTTCGATGAGTCAAAAAACAATTAACAGATTGTCCATCGCATGGTTTCCATTGATCTTATACATGTTCCCCTAAACTGAAATTTTAGCAATTTGCCCTTAATTGGACTCACTCGCCAAAGACTTTGAAACGCTATTACACTGAGGAATACATGGGAGAGTTTGAATCATTATGCAAGGTAAGTTTGTACTTTACGTATCACAATATATGTTAATGTCAGTAAAGAATACTTATTCCAATATAACTTATTTATGTAATTTTTGTTAGATTTTCGTTCCAATGAATGAGGATAACATGCACTGGTACCTGCTTGTAATTGACATTGAAAAAAGACACCTGATATTACTAGATTCTAAACCATGCGTCTCGAGCAGAAACAGGGGCCGTCGTTGCGCCAAGCTAATGGTAGTGTTTTAAAATTGATAAGACTCAGAAATATCACCTTCTAAATTACTTGAACACGCAGTGGACTTGACACATGAAATAAACTTTACTATGATTACAGGCATTGTTTATTGAGGAGATGCTTGATGACTCGACCTTCTATGTTAACCACACAACACACAGACTAGTAATTTCAGAATATCCTATAATACACCCTGCAGAGATTGGCGAGCAAAATGATGACTCGTAAAAAACCATAAAAATTGTCGTTGAAAGTTGAATTCTAAATTACCGACAGACATCAATGATGTTGCTAACATGTGAAGAAAATTTTTGCTTTTGCACAACTTCAAGAGACTGCTAAGATATTTATTGATGTTGTTATTGTGATATACACTGATTTTCCTTCCAGCATTGCTTAAAGATGATAAAATTTTTTACAGTACCATTCCATCTGCTATGATCATGTACCCTAAGAAATTAAGTTGGGTATATACTATAACAAACTTTTTTTAATATGGAAGGAATGATTGTGGAGTTTGGATGACAACCTGGATGAGAGAGTGCCAATGGAGGAATAACTACAATATTAAGGTAATTATACAATAAAATTCCTTTCATGGTTTCCTATATTATCTTAAAATGTTAATCTAACATATGCTGACATTCTGGCTTTTTTTTTGCGCTTAGGTAAATGAAAGCACAAGATTGCGGCTGGCTATTGATCTGGTCATGAATCCGTTCAATTTGAAATCCCAGGAAGTCCTTCAGGCAGCAAAGATATACTACAATGAAATATCTAAAAAGGAAGAGCGATTGATTCAGGGGATAGGAAATATGCTCTGAGTTATTTATACCCAAGGCATTGAAATAATTGTGTTAATTGTTTAGACTTTTAATCCTTTAATGCTTGCAACAACTTATTAGGATTATGTTATTCGCCATACTTTACGTTAATTATGAATTTAGGTTTTATATTGCGCATATTGATTGAGAAAAAACTACTGGGTCATAATAAAATCGAACTAGTTGGCCCGGACCCTTTTTAAAAAAACGAAAAAAAAATTTTACCTGATATTATGATATTTATATATTAATTAATGGGATATTTTAGTCCATTTTATAATGGAATACCGCATCTTGGTATGTTAATGAGAAAATCGTTTGAATTAGTTCTGATATTTTGTAAATCAATTAACTAAAAATGATTTCAATAATTTAACTAACTATAAACACAAGATTATACTTATTATAATGTTTTTTTATTCTTTTTTGTGTAACCTTCGTTATCTTTATTATGTGTATTCATTTAGTGATACGCAGACCAACGAAGGGTTATTAAACTTCATTTACATTTTCCAAACAAGAGGAATACCATTCAAAGAGAATTTAGTGTATGTATTTATTATTCAGTTTACAATTTCGAAAAGGTTTGATAACTAATGGCGTTTGAATCCAAATGGATGGCTTCAAGATATCCATTTAACCCTCCTATGCAACTGGTGCGACGTTTGGTTTAACTCCCTTTAAAAGTTAATCTTGAGTTCCTCCAAAAATCATTTGATAACAACATTTTAAACCCTCTTCTAAATCACTCACCGCGCCTATTACCTGCAGCAACTACTAACAACTTGTAGCAAACAAAGATGGAGCCACAATTCCGGTAAGCATCTAACTGTTATCTGCTTTTTTATCATGGTTTTTTTCCACACACATGACTGTCTATCTTTGCATGGATTGTGCTTTACAACTTTGATGATTTTACAATTTTTTGGTTGTGTGATTGCATGGTTTGTTCTTATTAATGTTGCTGCCTATTCAATTTTTGGTTTGGGTTGGCTAGTTACGTGAATGCATTTACGAACGTAAGAAGATGCCCTGACCAGACTTTCGTCTTAAACCTATTCGCAGTGGATGTAAGTTTATGGCCAACACCACAGACGTTTCTTCTTTTTCTTTTTTGTATCTAAACTTTTTGCAACATCAGTGTGACATGTAATTATGTTTCTGTGACTATAGGAAGATATACAGTTTCCACCACACATTGTATGGAACTTCTCTTTCTTCACAACCACTGATCTCTACTTCATAGACAGACAAGACAACTGTCTCCATATCAACCCAAAGAGACAGGGTGATAAGTACTCGATCAAAGCATCGAACATAGGGAGGATAAGATCGCTCTATCGACCAATTCTGTTGCTTATTGTGGAACTGAGTTACGTAGGTTGGGGGATCTTCTACATGCTTGCATGGGACCATACTCATGCGGAGGAAAAGCCCAGAGCGGTTGACAACATATACACGGCCACCGTGTTGCCTGACCAAATCATTCATTGGCTGGCAGACCGATGCAAGGTACACTTCAACAAGGAAGAACAGCTGGCTGCGTTTGAGACCGAAAGGTTATTACGCCTGCAGCGTCGGAGGCAACAAGGTTCACCACTGCGTTCCCAGGAGTAAAGGTAACAATAATTCGTTTAGTTAAGAGATTATATTCACAGTCTTTTTATATTAATTGCTGTATAATAAATTTTCCAAAAATATTACAGGATCAACCGCCATCAACAGGGGGAGGGGCAGCAGCAGGACCTAGTAGGAGGTATCGAAGAATCTCGTCATCTGACTCTTCCGACTCGTCTGTGAACCAGAGAACACCATACTCGTAGGACAGAACATGGCAACGTTATTAGTTTTTGCTTTTATGGTGCCCTTATGTTTTGTAATAATTTTCGGTGGCCATGTGTATATGTACATATTTACTTTTGTGGACATCTTCGATTAGTATTCTGTATAATAACTTTGATTTTCTTAATGTAAATTATCCTGTTGGAAATTGTTATTTTGTCAATATATATGTGGGTCATATATATTGTATAATCTATTGGTTTTATTTTTATTAACTGTCACACAATTCTACCATGACAAGAATTTTTTTACTCCAGTAATTATTTTGGTAACAAAAGATTTTTCATGTGGAACACTTAGATTGTTGTTTTTCTGTGGCTACATGGATGAGGGTGTGGCAGTGGTAACATCCTAATTAGTGATTGGAAATACTTTATGAAGAATCTGCGGAAATGATTAAATTGGAAGTGAGATGGTGTTCTTAGAAACATAAAACTTAGAAAGATAAGGTAAATACACATGCAGGACACATGGATTTGGTTAGCAAGTATTTCCATTCTAGAAGGAAAAATTGGAGGCTGCTTCTAATTTCAAACTAAATTAACAAAAAATCAGAGAAAACTTAAACTAGTATGTTGGAACTCCTACATAATTTATTTGCAAGCATAGCCAAAACTTTGGTAGACGAGACAAGTTTAATGGTGCATAACACCTAGTTCAAACTGGTTACAATTAACATCGGTAAACACAATATTCTTCCATATCAATTCTCATTGGATGCAACATCTCACACAATTAATTAGTTAGAGAAAGTTAAGTTCATTACTTATAAGCGAACAAGAGACTTCAACCAAACAAAAACGACAGCATAAACCTACCCAAAACCAAGACTACAAAATGTGCCTCTAGAAAAATGACTAAATGCAAACTAATTTATCTTCCGTTGCCGGTTATACCGGATGAACTTCTGCAAGAAATCTTTCTGTGAAGTAGTGCCAAAGTTGTAGGGAGATGTATGTGCTTGAATAAATTCTGGAACTGACGCCTACGCCAACCAGAGACATGCATAGAACACATACGAAGGCAGAAAGTGTTAGATCAACATGTCTTGTTTCATGTTGGATACTCACTACTGTTAATGGGTTCGGATTCACTATATATAGTGAATGCTGCTTCCGGAGAAGAAGTGCATGTTCAGCAACCTTTCGGAGTTGGAATTCATGGGTGGTTTTGTATTGTGGGAGTGTCAAACGGGAACATATATTTCAAGTTCTCCCGTGGACAAGACGACACAAGTCTTTTGGTATGGAATCCAACAGCACAACGCTCTAGAGAAATTTCCGACCCCCACAGGGACCACGGTAGATCATATTTCCCAGTATATGGTTTCGGTTATGTCCCAAACACAGATGCATACACCATCATACATATGTGCAAAAGGGACATAGCTGATTCCTTCGTTTTTTTTTCTCTAGATATTATTCAAGGCGTTCTACATGGTTTCACTGTGTTGATTGTCTCCCTGGTGTAGAAAAATTGACTCTAATTCTGTTTTTCTTAATGGTCATGCATATTGGATTACTGGTATAGGAGATAGTTATGCTACACCCAAGTCTGTTTTATGTTACAGTGTTGAAGATAAATCTTTTAGCGAGGTGTCTATTCCAGTAGGTGCAATATATACCGTTCACAGTTTACTAACCCACAAGGACAAGGTTGCACTCCTCGCTAAGACACACAATGAATTTGGTTATGTCGCATCAATTTGGCACTTGAATGAGGACGCCGGTGGAAACAAAATATTAGAGCAACACTGCAGGTTTGCGAGTCGAAGCATCAGAGAAAATCCAATACTATTCGTGGATGATAACCTAATTCTGTTGGTGAACAATTCAAAGAAAATAGAGTTACTCGTCAGTTATAGGTACAGAGAGCTTGTGTTGACGGAATATGACATTGAACATGGCACTAGAAATCTATTGGTGAGGAGAGCATGGCGAGACCCAAGAATGCCACACCCGATAACAGTTAGGTCTACACTCAAGTATTTTACAGGGATGTTTCCTGTCTAGAAATAATTGACATTTAGATCTACTCTGACTAAATGTTTTGTTGAACTTTGTTGAACCTCTATGTTTAGTATTCGGTTGATGTTCTTTATGTTTTTTTTTTGGTTAAAAGAAACCCCAGTTAATTGTTATGCTGTTGGTTAATGCTAATTTTTTTTATTTCAGATTATCTTAATTGTGTATGTTTAACATTGGTTTGAAAGGCCAAAAATTAAGAGAAATAGTTGCATAACAACTTCATTCTATCTAATTCGATGTGTCATGTAGTGTTCCTCATGTATAAGAGATTTATAATGGTGTTATTCTATTTCTAACCATCTTAGTATAGAGATTATGTGACTAATCAGTTAACCTACTAACATTTTTACGAGAATATTCAATCAAAATATCCTATTCAAAAAAAAAAGATTGAGCAAGGTAAGGGTAGACAGACACATGAATGGAATAAATAGTTACCTGGAAAAAGTTGTTTTGCCTTAAAATTCCAGAGAAACTTGGGCTTAACCGGTTTCAAGCCACTTGCTGCATTAATCCTCAGCTGAATTATCTACTAATTATTTTTGTAGCTGGCCCAATTTGATTGTTAGCCCACTTTACTTTTAGAGAGACTTGAACTACCAAAAAATAAATATTTTTCCAGGTTAGTTGACCGAGCCCAATCCCAAGTGTATCAGACATACTAAATATTCAGTTATTTATACTAACTAACACCGGGAAAAAAAAATATCGATGACATTTGATTATCTAATATGTTAAACCTTAATACCTAACCAGAACTCAACCGGGATGATCGTGAATCGACACATGCATACAAAATTCGACCTATAATTCGACCAAAAAGACGACATATAAACGGGCAATGAAGAAACTACTTGAAATAAGTTAGAAGATAAACTTACATGATGGCCCTGGGTTTCAGGAGTACAATTGTAAAGGATTCAGCAATAATGGCAAGCTACGGTTTTTTGAAAAATCAGATCTTTCATTTGGAGCATTATACATCATCTGCAAGGGGATAAAGATGATGATCTACAACTTCAATACCTGATGAGCTGAAGCCTTTGAAATCCATTACGTTTATAGACAGGCTAGCTTATTTAAAGCATCATACCTGGTCTCCGTTGCTTTACCCCAGTCTATGACATATACAACATCATCTACAATGGAAAATTAAAAATAATCAAAGTTACAAAACCTGAGAATTAATAAAAAATATCAATCCACTTTTTGCTGAACAATTGATGTATATTAGAACAAAGCAGTGGCCTTTCATCATGGTCAGATAAACTACAAGTGATAAGATTTACTTAGGTTCAATGGAATAGTAATTTGAAAACCTATGCAGGAAAATTTCTGAAAGGAAAGCAATTAAACTTGACTAACACGTTGCAATTCACCAATTTTTCCAAGCCTAACATAACATTCTACTTGAGTTTCAACTTCTTCATTCTCTCATTTGTTAAAATTTATGCTGCACACTAGTATATAAGAAGAAAAACAGATCTTGTCAAATATCTATTGTGGTGGCTGCATGATTTGTCATGGAAGTCAGCAAATCATCTGTCTATATTGCCATGCCCTTCTCCTTCCTACTCTTACAGAATTGCCGAAGATTGAGTTATAACATGACTGCAATCTTAAGCATTCATGTCACTAATAAAGATGTTATTTTCTGGTATTCGGACTGACTTACTACAACATATTAGCGTTCATATGCTACTGAAATTAGTAGGGAACTTTGATAACTAACTCACAAAAATAAATACCATAAAACATATACGTATGTATAGGTAAAACATAATCAACTTCTAACCATGTTACCCATATCAAAAAAAAGTCATCGACAATTTTTCCTTTAAAAGTTTCAAGCAATTGTGTGTCTACATTCTAGTATAAAAATTCAGAAAGAATGCAATTATTCTTAAGTTTCTAAACCTAATAGAGGTGTTTCAGGTTCTGGTTTTCATCTAATCGTTAGACTTTGTTGACGAAGCCTCCATCTCTCCTGCAGCTGCTTCTCTAGTCTTCTTCCTCAACTCTGCTTGTATACTTTTCTTGTTCAGCAGCTTCTCTAGGTTTACTATTCTTTCCTCTACATGTGCTATTAGGTTATCCATTCCCAAATGTTCTTCAACATGATTCTACTTCCCATCACCCGATCCCCTTGTAGCCTTCCCCGCTCTAACCCTTACAATGTGGTCATCAACCCAAAGAAAGAATTTGCAGTGTGCTTCTGTCACCTATATCAAATAGAACACAATGAATGTATGGTGGTACAAAATACTCCAATTAAAACTAATCCACATATGTGAATGTAATTAATCCCTAAAGGCTAAATATTAAAAATCCTTTCAAATTTTAAAGCCATTTTTTATATCAGATCAGGTTCCATGTGAATTCATGTCAAAATCAACATTTTTAATCTAGGTACATCTATTTTCAAGAAATCAACTTTTTCCCAGTTCTCAATCATTCTTCAAAATTAACCAGCACCAATATCAAATCATATACAATATCAACCCAATTTAACAGCATATCGCTTACAAAATCAAATCATTTTCATAACCAATAGGCATGCCATTCTAAACAACTAAAAATCACATCCACAACAACTTGAGCTAGGGAAAATAACCAAAGTCTATATTCTAAAACTCCATTCCAAAAATTCTAAATTAAGCCAATTTTAGCATAAACTTAGTGATCATACATGAAGAATTGGGTGCTTACCTTTAACAATGGGCATCCAAAAATTAGCCTATTCGGGTTGGTGTCTGTCTTTGACATGTACAGATGGCATATTTTCCGTAGAAGCATTTTGGGACAACACCATCTGTTACATCCATAGGTTACAGTGAACTTGAACTTTCATATCCAGCTATCAGTTCCTGTTGTCTGCCGGCTTCGCCTCTGCCTCGTCTCGTGTTTGAGGAGCATGCATCACTGGCCATCAATCTGATTAACATTAAACACCACCATGAACAACTATTATCAACTATTGCATTCAAAATTGAAACAATCAGATTCGATCAATGGTGATTAAAGAAAGTGAATAACAGAACAAATCATGCAAATTTGGTTGTGAAAATCGACAACAAAAAGAAACGAATCAGGTATAAGAAGAAGCAGTAGGCCTTACGATGGTTTTTCGAGAGGGTTTTCCACGTGGGTCGACGGAACCGTTCCCGGCAAGGGGATGAGTTATGTTCTTCGACGGTTTCAGAAATACTTCACTCCGCCTGTGAGTCACAGAAAAGGACACCCGCGTAACCCTAGACGAAGAAGTAGTAGGTAGGGTCTTCGACGGGGTTCAGAAAAATCTGTCACTAACGATGAGTCACCGAAGAAATTAGATGAATGAGGTAGAAGAAGAGGCTGTTGACATTACACGGGTATTTGGGGGAAGGTTTTGCGAGTGGGTCGCCGGAAAAATCAAACGCTTCAACTACAGGAACGGTTGGAGGAACAGCGAGGTAGAAGAGGAAGCTCTGGACATTACACGGGTATTTGGGGAAGGTTTTGCGAGTGGGTCGCTGGAAAAATAAAACCCGTCACCTATAGGAAGGGTAAAGAAAGCAGTGAGGTAGTAGAAGAAGAAGCAGTGGACATTACAGGGGTATTTGGGGAAGGTTTTGCGAGTGGGTCACCGGAAAAATCACACCCATCACCTACAGGAAGGGTAGAGAAGAAGGAGCAGTGGTCAGTAGGGGAGAAGAAGCATTTCCTTCGAAGTGTATTTTGAGAGGTAGAAGAAGAAGAAGCTGTAGACATTCAAATGGTATTTGGGGAAGATTTTGATTTCTTTGGTATTTGGGGAGGGATTTGTAAAATCAACTATTTGCACATTATACACAGTATAAATACGTTATGTGGTATAATGTAAATACTATAAAATACAATGTAGTGTGAACACATTTATTGAATGCATTAATGCAAGGTTGAAAATTTTACTTGATCAATGGCTGAGATGATGACACATATGCAAGGATAATTTACCCACAAAATTGGCATGGATTTGGAAGAAATCACTTAGTTAATATTGTACCGCCCAAAATTAACTTGATTGGAGGAATGGACATTCATACTTATCATAACACTCTCCCTTGAATGTCCATTTAGGAATATGTCTCATTAAAACCTTACTAAAGAAAAACCCAGTGGGAAAAATCTTTAGTGAAGGAAAAAGAGTACAATATCCTTTGTGATGAGGACTGCCTCATTAAAAACCTTGTCAAGAAAAACCCAATGGGAAAAAACCTTACCAAGAAAAAAAGAGTACAGTCTCCCCCTCTTGTCGACATCATTTAATATTTCAAAATCAACGCATCCCAATCTCATGCACCAATCTTTCAAAGGAGGATTTTGGGAGTGACTTTGTGAATAAATCTGCCAGATTGACACTTGAGCGGATCTGTTGGACATCAATTGTCTCTTGATTTTGAAGATCATGAGTGAAGAAGAATTTGGGAGAAATATACTTTGTTCTATCACCTTTGATGTATCCGCCTTTAAGTTGAGCAATGCATGTTGTATTATCTTCAAACATGACAATTGGAGCTATTTTATGATTAATCAGTCTACATGATGACAGAATATATTGGATCAAACTCCTTAGCTAAAAATACTCGCGACTTGTTTCATGAATCGCTAGTATTTCAGCATGAATAGAGGATGTTGCTGCAATTGTCTGTTTCGTGGACCTCCATGATATAGTTGTACCACCATATGTGAATATGTATCCTATTTGAGATCTCCCTTTATGTGGATCAGACAAGTATCCAGCATCTGCATAGCCAACTAATTGTGACTTGGATCCATAGGAATAAAACAATCCCATATCAACCGTTCCATGAAGATATCGAAAGATTTGTTTGATTCCACTCCAGTGTCTTCTAGTTGGAGAGGAACTATACCTTGCTAATAAATTCACAGCAAATGATATATCGGGTCGTGTATTATTAGCAAGATACATTAGTGCTCCAATGGCACTAAGATATGGTACTTCATGACCAAGGATATCTTCATTTTCTTCTTTATGACGGAATTGATCATTTTTCACATCCAAAGATCTTACGATCATTGGGGTACTCAAGGGATGTGACTTATCCATATAAAATCTTTTCAAGATCTTCTCTATGTATGTTGTTTGATGAATAAAGATCCCATTTTTTATATGCTCGATCTGCAGGTCGAGACAAAATTTAGTCCTTCCAAGATCTTTCATCTCAAACTCTTCTTTTAGAGTTTTTATAATTGTTGGAATCTATTTAGGAGTCTCAATGATATTTAAATCATCAACGTATACAGCAATTATAATTAATCTAGATGCAGATTTCTTTATGAAAACATAAGGACAGATATCATCATTTTTGAATCCATTTTTGGCCAGATACTCAGTAAGACGATTATACCACATTCGTCCAGATTGCTTTAGACCATATAAAGATCTTTGCAATTTGATTGAGTATAACCCTTGCAAATATTCATTGGATGGTTTAGATATCTTTAGTCCTTCGGGGACTTTCATATAGATATCCCGATCTAATGAGCCGTATAAATAGGCTGTTACCACATCCATTAAATGCATATACAGTTTATGATATGCAGATAAACTGATCAAATAACGCAATGTTATCGCATCCACTACAGGGGAATACATTTCTTCATAATCTATACCGGGTCTCTGTGAAAAACCTTGTGCTACAAGTCGAGCTTTGTAGCGTACAACTTCATTTTTATCATTTCTTTTTCTCACAAATACCCATCGGTATCCAACAGGTTTTACATCTTCAGGTGTACAGACTACAGGTCCAAAGACTTCATGTTTTGCAAGTGAGTCTAATTTCAGTCTTCATGGCTTCTTCCCATTTTGGCCAATCATTTTTTTGTCGACATTCTTCGACTGATCTTGGCTCAAGATCTTTACTTTCATGCATGATATTTAATGTCACATTATATGCAAATATTTTATTGACAATTGTCTTATTTCGGTCCCATTTCTCTCCTGTAAAGATATAATTTATCGAGATCTCGTCATTTTCACAATTTTCAGGTACCTGAACGTCTTCTAGCGTTAAAATTATATCGGAATTTTGGGTCCGTATTATCACAAATCTCTACTCTATTTATACTTGTCCAAGATTCTCCTTTTCAAATTACATTAATATAAAGTCTATCCTAAAAAAATAAAGCACCGCTCATAATTAATATTACACCGCCCAAAATTAACTTGATTGGAGGAATGAACATTCATAATAATCATAACAGTTTTTTGTTTTTATGCTTTTTTAGCACAAACATTATTACAAAGAACAAAAATTTTGTTATTGAATATAAATTCTTACACACAACACGAAAAATTTTATACATAACATGTAAACTTTTAAATATAACAAATTTTTGTACATAATACAAAAATTTATTAATATAATATATAAATTTTTTTATGGTGTGT
>NC_029787.2:121368711-121371526 GCF_000816755.2 Arachis ipaensis
TACTAATTTTTTTGTATTGTTTATTAAAATTATGTGTTTATTATATTTGTTGAATATATATAGAAAAAGAAAAGGAAGAAAAAAAAAGAAGATAATAATGATGATGATAGATGAAGAGAAAAAAAAAGAAGAGATTAAATCAACAACAAGAAAAAAATAATGAAAAAAGACGATAACAGTGACGACGATGATGATAGGAGAATAGGAAGAAGAAACAGCAGCGACAATAACTTACTTATTTGATTGAGAGCAATGCTAGGGAACCAAAAGGGTATTAGCCAAAAACCAGCCAAAATATTTTTGGTGAATCCAAAATTTCTACGAATTAATATATATGGATGTTTCTTCTGCTAAGTATCAGAATGTTTCTTTTCCATACTAAATGGATGTTCTTTTATATATTTTTTGAATTTTTTTTGTATTGCAAATGTGAATGCCTCTATTTCTTTAAAAATTTTATATTTTTTTAAATTTTATAAATATTTAATTATTTTTGCTAAAATATAATTAGATATTTCTTTTGTTAAGTATTAGGATGTTTTTTTTATATTAAATGAATATTTTTTTTATATTTTTGTTTAAATGCTTGTAACATCTACGAAAAATTTTGTTTATAACCTGGTTGGTGACATTTAAGTCTAAGATTACAAAGGAAGAGAAGTTTGTTGTCCCTAGCAAATCATCTACATAGGATGATGATGGTATTTATGTGGTAACAGAAATCAATTAGTGAGAAGGTGGATCTGGATTGAACTTGATAGATTTCCTCCATATGAGCTCCTTGACATCCTCTTCAGTGCATGTTGGATGCTCAAAGTCAAAATTGAATGGCCTCGGACAAACCGGTTCATCATTGATGGCCTCCGTCGCCTCCTTAGATAGCACAATCGGCCTCAGACTTATGCCGGAGCTACTCGGTCTCGACGCGCCTGTTCCTGTCGCTGTTGACGCCGGCTCCGAGGGGGAAGTCACGTGCGCTGACGCGCGGAAACTCCGAGATTCGAACCCGAGTCCGAACATAAGGTTCACAAGCTCCCGATCTGGTAAAGACAGTTCCGACTAGAAGCGGAAGCGATCGGAGGAGTGGGTTGCGGTGGGGAGGCAGAGAGAGCCTGCCGGTGAGAAAGAGAAGGAAGGTATTGTTAGAGGTGGGTAGATTAATGTGAGAGAGAAAAGAAAGGTTTTTATAGGTTTTAATTAGGTTTAGTTAATCAATTTTTAATTTTTAAAATTTTAAATTTAAAAAATTTAAAATTAATTATTAATATAAATTAATGTGGTTTTGTTTAGTTTTTGACCGGTAACCTTTTGGTTCTATATACTTTTCCTTTGATTGAACTATTGAAGACTTAATTTAAAAAATATTTTAGACACTTAATTTTATTGCATTAATAATAGATTTGAAATGAGTAAGTGAAATACAATTAAATAAAGCGTCATTAACTCAAATTTTATTTTTGTCACTCTCATAAAGTGAGCAGAATAGTTTTACTTCTACTAGGGACATAAATGTACTTCAGGGTAAATCTATTAGGGAATTTGGTGTCATTATTTTTTAAGTTTTTTGGCGATCATGACACTTATATTTGTTGATAAGTTGACTAGATTTTAGTAACAGAAATATTTCAATTTCAATCATCTTGTCCTTGATTTTAAGGATTATTATTAGTCAATTTAACATATTCTTTTCTAGTGTATTTTTTTAGATTTGGCTTCAGCTACAAGAGGGCAACTCAACCATTCTTTCGACGCCTCAAATGCATGCATTCAGCTTCAAATGAACAAATGATTCTTATTATTTTATATCATCTACTCCTAAATATGTAGAATTGCGAATTGCTCAAATATTTTAAAATGTTTACCACAGAAGGGAGTTAGTTTGCATTTTTTTCCAATTAAAATATTATGTTACTTTCTAATATTTAAACTAAATATTAATTTTACTTGAATTAAATTTAATTATATTTATAATATTTAAGATATTTATTTTTTCTTTTAACCAAAATTAATATTTTTTCTTTTAAAAATATATTTTATCCGCTATTATTATATTCTTCTTTCTCTTATTAATTATTGTTTTGTCACTTTCACTATTAAATCACTATACTAACACGATCATCGCAATTACGATTGCTGCCGCTATTTAGAATAAAATGATAATGGAAGAAAAAAGGTATTTTGGAAAAAAAAATTTAACTAGAAGACTAAAATAGAAAAAAAATTAAAACAAAAATAGGACATTAACATTCAAGATAAAATTCAAAAACATCGAACACAACCAATACTTTCTTTTTATCTTTATTATTAGGAAATCGAACACAACCAATACTTTCTTTTTATCTTTATTATTAGAAAATCGCTTTGATAAAGATACTAAAAATGTCTTTTTTTTAAAGACGTTTACATGTATCATGATATTATTAGACATCTTTACTAAATTGGTTAATAATTTATTTTTTAATAAACTAGAACAAAATCAGTTTTTTATAATAACAATAATAAACCGAGTTGTCCGCATTATAATTATTAGGCTCGATTTGATCTGATAGATTTACACAATTTAAATCTAATCATGTTTAAATTTTTTTATAAAAAAACAACTATTTCTCTGATTTTTGTTTAAAAAAAAATGATCCAGTGGGTTATGTAAATTAGTCGGTTCGATCAGATCTGATAACAATTAGATTTATTGTTATTGTTATAAAAAAATCGATTTTATTCTAATTTCAGTAATTTGTTAAAAAATTTAAAAATAACCGATTCATTAATACGTCCAATAATAATGCGATATAAAAAAATTAGTTTTACACGTCTT
>NC_029787.2:121371795-121374779 GCF_000816755.2 Arachis ipaensis
ATCCTCTTTATTATTATTATTATTATTATTATTATTATTATTATTATTATTATTTTGGGAGGCAAGTTTAGTTACAACTTTCAAGTTGTAATATACGTTTGTGCATGACAGGGAAAAATCTTTGACAATAATGATTGATAACACTAATTTACAATATAATGTTGGAGTACATGAAGTTTTGTACTTTGTAACAATGGTCAATAAATCATACAAAATCTAAAGATCACATTTTGCGACTCTGATAATTGGAACAATAGTGGTTCAGATTCATTTGCCATGATGATCTTGATCTACCATGAGAATGAAGGCAATACATAAGATGGAAAAGCACCATATTTTGTTGCAAGTGCTTCCACAGAAGATGAATCTGCTACCTCCCCAAACCCATCAAGTCCAAGTTCGGTCGCGTGAATACCACCAGTGATGAATACTGATTCGATTCCGGCGGCATTGGCACCCTTTATGTCGTGATGGAGAGAATCACCCACGGCAATACATTCAGAAACATGTGTGCCAGCCATTGCCATGGCTGCTTTGTAGATTATCTGATAAAGGATGTATATGTTATGTGAATGCTAAACAAAAGATGATCTATTGAGGTCAACAAAATTGTTAATCCAGTTATCATATGCATGCATATGCTGAAGCTCAAAAAATTAAAATAATGTTAAGTATTTTCAATTATCTGTGAAACAATGTGCAGAAACGAGGTAAACTAGATTAAGAGAAGAATAATGTAGATAATTTATTCGATCCAATTAAAGTTAATGAACACAGCTTAGCTTGACCAAAAGATTATTTAACACTGAATTCACTTTTGCATGTTAAGACTGCAAACATATTGCAAGGACTTGTATATTTGTAATAACTGGATACAGTTAACAACTTAACATGAACATCGCTGTCGGATTAAACGTGCTGTTTAATCAATTTGGGAAGTAATTAACATTTTTGTTTGATACTTGTGTGCATGCAATCTTTAGCAGCCTAAGTGCTAAAAAGCATTAATAACACAGGAGAAAACAAGAATCACAGTGAATTTATTTTGGCAGAAACATTGTCACCTCGCCAGGTTTGCCCATCCATTTCACTTCACCCCCAAGCTTTTCATATTTGGCCGCTAGTGTACCTATTAAGTTTAAGATACACGCAGAAGTATTGGTATCGAAAAGAAGGAAATGAAGAAACCCATAGCAGTATCAAATTAAGAAATTTTACAGAAAATAAGCACTATTCAGGGGCTATGCTAGATTAAATACAAAGGAAAAGGGAAAGCAAAGTCACCCGGCATCACACGCAAGTCCCTTGCTTCAACAGTTACATAATCTGGATTGGCTACCACCATAGGGATTCCTTTGGAAGCACAAAGCTCCAATATTTTCTCGAGATCTTCAAGTTTCATTGAATGCGCATCCCCATGGGGACTCCCCAAGGCTTCTGTGCCATGAGCCAAAACAAACTCAGCATCTTCAATGTTTTCCACAACTTGCAAATCTAAGCCCTACATGAAGTTATAAAACACACAAAAGGATTTGAAAACCTTTGATGCATAGTATACCCTTTTGGCCATTATCTTTATATATTACATAATATAAGCATTTTGTACAAAAAATATACAATACATTATCCCTAGATTTATATTTTTAACAATTTGACAAGAAAAAAAAAGCTGACCTCAGTAATCTACTACAACATCAACAACCAAAGTATTTACCCATAAGGTGGGATTGTCAACATGGATAGTGCAAATCAAATTCTCCTAACTCTGCACACCTTCAATGAGGTTAGAAGAAAGGGAAACCTCTCTAAGCAGACTAATTAATTTACATTGCAAACATGACAGCTCAAAAAAATAAAAGAATTAAAAAAAACAACCACTCCAAGAATCATACAATGTTATATTGAATAAGATGACTGATATTTTGCAAGTAGCTACTGAATATGGTGAATAGCGAAATGGAAGCCAAAATGCATTTTAGTTCAAACATACCTCAAGAGATATTGCTCCGCGGCCCTTCCATGTGAAATGAATGCAAGACCTTCCCAATGCCGCAAACCAAGGATCATCTCTCCTGTTTGAAAGAAAATTTCAACAGAGTTAAAACTGCATAAATAGTTAAATACATAAGCATGAAACTGTATATGATGAATAAGCATCTTTGAAGAAACTTAAAATCTGACTGCAAATGACTACAACAGGTATGAATTAATGAAAGAAACTTTTCCCAGTGATGATGATGTAGCATGCTACAACCTTTGCAAGTACTGATGAGTGAGCTCTCCGCTGGTGATGGCTCCGGCAAAAAGCGAGTCATCAAAGCCGAGACTCTTCACTTTTTCCATAGTGACAGATGAGCGCCTTGAGGAGTTGCTTATGATCACCATCTTACCACCACTCTTTGCTATATTTTCTACTAAGAAACATTACAATTTAAAAATAATAAGAACACATAACATACAATACATACACCATATTTGAACACCAAAAAGGTTGAGGTGTATATACCTAGCCCAATTCAGTTTCAATAAACATAGAATACAAGAATTCAAGTGTTACAAAAACACAAAATGCATGTTGTGTGTAAAGTAGAGGAGAATACATGTAGGGATAGCAGTAGGATAAGGTTGTTTTCCATCGTGGAGGACTCCGAACTGATCCAACAACCAAACCTAAAACACAGCATAAAACAAAACGCTCATCAATCAAATAACGTGGAATTGAAACTGAGACTGGGGAAGAGTAAGGAGTGAGGAGCACCTTAAAACGACGCGTTTCAGCGAGCTGTCGGAGTCCATTCAAGCTCTGAAACTGAATCTGAGATGGCGGCACTGCGCATTTGGGAATCATTCTGTGAATCGATAACTCGCTACTTCACCAAACCTGCACAGTGCACACCCTCATTTCATCTGCTTCGCTTCTCTCCCTCTGCTTCAACCAAATATTCCTCCCCTTTCTTTTTTTTTTTTTTTCCATATCATATCTT
>NC_029787.2:121374866-121381305 GCF_000816755.2 Arachis ipaensis
TCTTATATAGGCCCAATTAATTTTAAGAACCTCAAAAAAACTATTTTGGGCCAACAGTTGAGTTTACATTTTTACTTAATCTTTAGGCGTCTAAAAGAAAAAAAAGATCTTTTGATTCAATTAATTGGTGATCGTTTATTCAGGAATTAATGAAATGTATGTAACAGTTCACCTTGGATTAAGAAAATTGGTGAATTACATGCCAAGTAAATATGTAGTTTGGTACATTCAAATATATGGAATTATGGATCAAGGATGAGAGGTCATGACGTCCCAACGAACCACCATCACATCATGTTGTACCTTTTATTTTCTTAGAATGCAAGCACAAAGAAAGAACCGAGTTTCTACTTTCTACATCTGCTTTCATTAAGACAAAATTAATAAAGAGACGTTTGAATAATTCGTATGAAATCATAATTTTAATTTCAGCACTATATATTTTTTCTTAACGGTTGCTTATGTATTAAGAAAGATAAGGGGCGTTAAACTTAAAATGCGTAAAAATGATAATTAAGACGTATTATTTATTATATTGAACATCTCAAACCATCAAATGATTTTCGATTATTACATAGTGACCTTCAACTATATTACAGGCGCGTTGATGTTGAATTTCTAACGTAGGGAAAATTGTAAAACGATAAAATGAGTAATTAAATTAAACAAGAGAAGTAATAGTTGACAAGAACAGGATGAAAAAGGGAAGGGGTTAACATTTTGTAAAGTATATTTATTCAGGTTGAGGTGCAGGTGGTGGTGATGGCTCTTTAATAATGGGCTTTCCTCGCTCTCTAAGCCTGGCCACTTCTTCTTTCATGGCTTCTTTCCTCCTCTTGCTAGCCAACACTTTTGCCTGAACACCACTCACGTTTGGATCCTTTCTCTCCTCTGGCGGAGGCGGCGGGGGCCTTCTTCCGGCAGCACTTGCTACGCGCTCGTCGCTCAAACTCAATCCCCCCAACACTAGTGCGCCACTTAACCCCATCAATGCCCTGCATCACCAACCGTGTAGTCATGCGATACTGCATTGTATAGAGGAATTTAGCTGATCAGAGAAAATATAGATAGTTACCTGCGCCGAAGAGAATGGTGGTCAGAGGAAGAAGGGAGTTCATGCTGTTCAGAGATGAAGTGGCAGCACACTCGTCCCTTCTTCCAAGAATTTGGGGAGCTTTTCCGGGGTTTTGAGGAAAGGCCTATTGAGGCGGTGGTGGTAGTAGGAGCAGGTGTCAGCAAATGAGCCATGATTTGGTCGGTTTCAAAAACCAGAAACCAACTACAAGTTAGGCAATATGACTCTTTTTTTTTTCCCGTTTTAGGATTAAATTGGAAATTAATGTTTTCCGTTCTTAGGGGTTATCTCATGTGTCAGGAGTCACGACACACACAACAGAAATGACCAAGCAGCATAGCGGGGAGTAGGAATAGGAGTGGATATCGTTTGGAGTATCGGAAATGTGATTTGATTGTGGAAATTCATTGGTTCGTTTCGGATAAGGTTCAATCAACTTCTGTACTGTGGCCCCTCCTCACAGGCATTCGCTTTTGCCTTTGTATATTGTATATATGGCTAATGATTTCTTGTTTTTGAGCATCCAAATGGAACATTCCCCCCTTTGGTAGCCAAAACCACCAATAAAACATCATATAAGCTCATTTAAGATCGATAACCTCATCCATTATCCATTCCTGACCAACTTTAGATAATTCTTGAATGAGAAAGGATTGTATGATCAAACAAAACCACTGATAAACTGAAGATGTAAAGGGATTTTCTTTTATGATTAAGTGTCTGGAATGTTGCCAGTTCCACCATGATTAAACGATAAACTCAAATTGTAAAGAATCAAATTACACTCCATAATCAAAAATGAAATTCACCATTTTGGTAGACTAAGTACTGAATTTGAACCTTCGAACTCACCTTTCTGCCTAGTTGGTTACAAGCTAAAAGAAAAGTGGGTAAATAGAAAAATAAAATCCATCAAATACCAAGCTACTAATGCAATGTACTAACAGTAGAATCCTACACTATAATATTACATAAATGAATGGACTTTACATGACATAATACAACAAAATTTGAAAAAGTTTACAAAATCGATATCAACAACCGAAGCACACTATCGTGTAATTAAACTGCTGAGAGGCTAGCCCATTTCCCAAGCTCATATGGATCGGCATAGTAATACAGCTTAACTCTGTTGGACAAAGATAAGCCTGCTGCCAAAGGAGAAACTCTGTTGCCAGAATCATCTTGTTCTGAAGGGTCATCTGTATAAGCTGCAACGTCTCCAAGTAGTTTGAATGAAATCCTGCGAGTTTGTATTGTCCTAGGGAAATCAAAGTACATTGGTGTTCCCACCTTGGCCTCTGGTAATCGGTACTCGCCAATGGTCACCATGCTTTGATAATCCTGCAATTAATTCCAAACATTAGACTGTTTTCACCCAACAATACAAATCGCATGCTAAGACAAAATAAATAAATATAACAGTTCTATCTTACACGAAAAAGATGCTATCTTACACGAGGATAAAATTAATGACGATATTGACTGCTATCCTACCAGATTCTCCAGTTAGAAGTTCATGTAAAACAGAGTGACATACTTTCAACAGAACAAGTAAAAGAAAAATTGAACAGAAAAACAGAATGCAAACCGTATAAAAAGCAGTTTCTGCACATAATATACATATATGGAGAGAATCTGATACACAATGCATAAAAATTGATGGAAATTCACAGAAAATGAAAGTTATAATCCAACCCATCTTGCAAATGCATAACTCCCTTCTTATACGACTTCAGCTTTTGCCATCCACCCAACCCCCTTTCAAACTGAAATTAAACAGTCACTTCTTTTCCTGCCTTTCCTTCTACATTGTACTTGAGAAATAGTAGTATCATCCTGGTTATACCCAGGCAAGAGAAAGATGACAAAATCAGTGTGATGATGTTTCAGTATATACCTGAAGAACAGACACTTGTATGTATAACACTGCAGGTGCAATGTATCTATCATCCAGAAGTGATGAAAAACTTTCACTTTGAACATCTGAAGCAGGTGAATGGGTGACCCTAGGCTTTATTGCACTAAAGGCATCTAAACGGAATCCAGCAAGCAAGGGAGAAGCAGCAGATAGATACTGCTCCAGGACAAGATCATTGTCCATTAATCTTTCAGCCTCAAGTGGAACCTAAAAAGAATCCAGGGTTCATCAATTATGATTGTGAGATGAAGTAAACAATTTACGAAACATGGCTGTAAGGATTAGGCAAAATTGGAAAATTTTTACCTTAAATCTATTCAATTGTGGAGCTCTCTCCAACCATCCTTTCAGGTTCAACTGATCAGGGCTTTGCTGTGGCTTGAGATCAACTTCCTTTCTGCTGGGGCTACCGATGACTAAAATCCTCTTGGCATGAAGACAGGGTTCACTTTCAGCGGATCCTCCAAAAGAGGCCCGTCGAGTTTCTTGTGCAAAAGGATTCTCATCTAGAGACAACATATTGAAATCGTTTCCAATATTTATAGAACTTGAACCCGGCCGCTGAAGGCGTAAATTTATCCAAATTATGCGGCATCGAACAGAATTCTTAAAGGGAAACTTTAAATGTCTAGGAACTTTATGCTCTGTTCTTGATGTCTCAGGCCCACATAACTCTGAGGAAGACTTGATCATAGATTGCACATCCCATTTTCCCATAAATGATCTTTCTTCCTTGTGTATTTTATCACTTGCCCAAATTTGCACCTGTACCAATATATCATTGAGTTCATATCATAGAGTTCATTTCTTAATTCAGGGAATAGCGGGGAAAAAAAAAACAAATATAGAGCACAAGGAAAATTATAATGAGCACTCACAAGAGGAGCATCGGCCATAGAGTAGCCACATGAACTGACTATTAACATAACCCCTCTAACATCGGACATATTACCAAGGACAATACCAAATTCAACAGAGGTGGCACCAGATGGAGCTTTCCAATATGATAGCCGTGAACCAAAATTAAATGGAGCAAGCAACGACAAAAATGGAGCAGAGTTTGATGCTGTTTCAACCTGCAATAGCATTGCCAATGGTTGGTAACAAAGACCTTTTTTTATCTTGGAAAAAGAAAGATATGCAAAATAAAATGTAGTTTATACACTACAACAAAATGTGCATTTTAAGGGTCTCATTCTAGCACCGCATAACATGCACTCTGTCTACAAGGTACAAACACAAAGAACCACCCAGAAGCAAAAGTTGATTGAATCAGCAAAATAGGCCAATATTCGGTAGAAATCTTCCATTAGAACTATATATAAGTTCTCCTGGCATTTGCGAATATTTTTAATCTTTTCAATACACACAGCTTCTATATTATTTCAAGACTATGTTGGATGTCATATCGCTTGAAAATCAAATTTTGACAAAGTAATCTAGCAAAAAAGAGACCATCTAATAGTATTTATGCAGGAAAATCATTTAAATTCATGGAGTGTGTGCGGGCATGCATGCATGTGTTTATAGTCTTCAAATGCCAACTTAAGCTCAAATTTTAAGTGTTCGTTATATCCGGTGCTTCCTTTGCTCTGCTCGACTGTCAACGGATCATCCAATACTGCATTCATAACTTATTTAAATATTTTAAATTTAATCCCACAATTGCTTTGTTGATACAAGTATTGCATCACAGGATAACACATTGTTGATAGAAACAATGGCAAGTGGATTGTTAGCTGCATTGATACCCCATGTCCCAAAAGAAAAAAGAAAAAAAAAAAACAAAACAGAATGCTGCAGGGCCCAAAATCAAAACACATAGTTTAAAAAATATACCGGATGTAAAAAGCTGGCAAGAGGAAATTCAGCCACGGATTCATATCCATTTGGTATCAGCTGCATTGATTTGTCTGCAGACAGATTATCAGAGGCCTTATTCTTTTCTAGAAGACAATCCCAAGATGACCCAATGATTTGCTTCAGAGCATTGTAAGCTGCCTTTTCCACACGATCGGATCTTCGTAAGCTAATCAGAACTCTCACATAGTCCAAGATCAATGCATCAAGCACAATATCCTGGCAGCACCGCTTACAAATTATACCATCACGTGCTAATAGACGGTTTACAGGGAGGTCAACTTGACCACCATAGCTTGATGCACCATTATAACTCATGGGGTCTCTTGAGTTATAACCTGAAAGAAGAAGTGCGCCTCTCCCAGCACAGCAAACTCTGCAAACTTTCCTTTCACATTGAGAACACAAGAATACAGGTTCTGAAGGCCCGTCAGATGAATAAACTGACTTTTTAATCTCAGCACGCACCTCACACTTGCCGCCAGAACAGATTTCCCCATTTCTGATAATATTCCAGAAATCTATTGCATTGTCATCAACAGTCCCAAGACCAATAGCAGAAATACGTTTATCTTCAAGAGAAGCTTCACCAAGCAGTGTGAGAGTGCTTGCAACTTTAGACAATCTCCCTATGTAAACTTCGTCGAGCAATGTATTTGGATTTATAGTTGCAGGATCCATTCCAACAGATAGCAGTGCTCTATCCCTTTCAGCAGCAGAGAGATTCAGCTTAAGACGCTCAATTTCAAGTTTCATGGCTTCCATGAAAACTAGTTTCTTTTGCTGAAAAACCAGGCAAGATAAATCAAGAAGTATATGTAAGTTAAAGATCTTACAACCAAAACAAGCAATCCATTTATGAGCTGACAAATCCAATGAAAAAATCACTTCACCCAAGAATGCCAACCAATTTATTCCAAACATTTCGTGCCTACACATATGAAATGAAAAATGGGGAACTTAAGCTAGTCATGAAAACTGTGAAGAATCAGATCACACACAATAATCCTGAGTGAGATTTCAGTCCCCTTTTTGGGTATAAGGTTAATAGAAAAGCTAAGTTCATCTAAAAAAAAGCAATGACTAAATCAAAATAATGGTGTGCAATGAACTAACTATCTTTGGCCAAAAGACAACAACAAACAGATGGAAGATTGTGGAAACACTCATAAAGTAAAATAAAGTCTAGGAGGTGATGGGAAAACAAGAATATACCAAACTTGGCCCTGCAAGAGATTTCAGGCATTTTAAATATTGTGCAGTACTAGAATCTGAATGTGTTGTCTCTTTTGAAGAAATTTGACAATCACTTTTAGCACCGTGATATTCAACAGCTTGATCCAAAAACTCAAGGGGGTCACTTTCATAATGGACATGTTCAGTAACTGGTTGAGCAAGTGGGTGTGGTAGTGGGTCTTCCCCAGACAAGAGGTCAATCAAAAGGTCAGCAGAATTCCCTCCTTGCACAGGTGGTGACACATTTTCTGTAGATGAAGAGTTGAATTGATTCAGCTCTGAACCAGAGGAAAAGGGATTAAGCTCCTCTTGATACTTTTTGACATGCTCAATTAATCTTCCACCAA
>NC_029787.2:121381450-121402087 GCF_000816755.2 Arachis ipaensis
AATCATATCTCATTAGCTGAAAAAGAAGACTTACATTGAAACAGTATTTACATCTATGTTGAAAAATACAATAAAAAAGTGAATTGAAAAGGTGAGTTTCCATTACTATATTTATTACAAATAATTCAGAATCTCAATTCATCGAAGAGAAAAATCATTACAGATACATAAGGATGATAGAATTTTAACTACAGTTCCAAGATTTTAAATTGATTAAGAATGTTAGCTTTTATATTTGGGTATATAAAAAACTAAGATATAAATTCACAATTCTGACTTGAGCAGGAATTTTAGCTTTGTTTCGCACAAAAATTTCTAAGTTCAAATAGTAAGACTTTAAAATTTAAAAGTTCTAACTCCTTTTATACCTCCATGAATCACACTGGTCTCTAGTGAATTATGATTCATAACCAGGAAAAACTCCAAATAGATCATTTTTTATTGCAGCCTAAGCCAAATGACTAACAAATATCCTGGCTACAAGAGGAAATGATTTTTTCTTTAATAAGTAAAAAGGGTTATCTGAAATATTTCAAACCATAAATATTGGTTTAGTAAGCATATTAAGATTCTATCCCCAGGATGGAGCAAAAGAAAATGCAAACCTATTAAGCTACACTATACACCATACTTGCACTATATTACTTTTACTGTTTACAAGACAAAACAGTACACCCATGCATATTACATCAAAAAGTAACAAATAACTGCCATACAATATCATAGCTAGTCAAGCCATCATCAGTGTGAAATATCATATGCTTAAAAATATGTACCTCACCAAGAGTGAACGGGTTCCTTCCAGAAATGTTAGGATAAAAGGTTAACGCCACTACACGAGTAAGGAAATCCCACTCTCCCTCGAGTTCCTCGAAATCATACAGTAATGACAACGGTGATGCATCTTGGGCATGCAGGCGAGAGCTTGCTCCAGTTATAGCCATGTCTTCTGAACTAATTGCCCCAGGCAGGGGTATTAATAGGTTTGTTCCACTAGCGCACCTTGGTATAGAAGCACCCTGCCATTAGATGCCAGGTGGGATCAGATTATATAACTAGATTTTCTAAAATCTTATATTTAAAGATATCACAGTATAACCAGAAAAGTGCTCCTTTTGGAGGGGGACAAAAAAGGTTTTCCTCACAACATAAAGTCATAAATAACCCTCTTACTGTTCAGCTAACATTATTAAGATCACCTCTTACTGCCGTACCATCAAAAGCATAAATGAACATATAGAGTGGGGCAAAGTGAAGTTGTGATACAGACCTCCAATACAAGTTTCAGCCCATCCAAATTGCGTCCTGTCCGCACATCAACTGTTGATGGATAAGTTGAATCATCTGCACCATGGGATATTGTGAGAAGAAGCTGACAAACATGGCAAGGCTCACCAAGATAAATAAAGATTTCAACTACATCTGCAGGCTGTGGACAAATCTGTGAAAGGAAAAGGTGTATACTTTTGTAAGAGAAGATATTTAAAACTTAACAACTTAAGAAGAATATTAATAAAGAATTCAAACATCAGAGAGTGTTTATAAGTAGTATAGGAGTATCCAGAAAATAGAAGGAAATATTTAGCATACCCAAACTAGGTTTTTTCCCTTGAAACTTAGAAGACTAACTTCACCACCCGCAACAGGAAATAAGTTTGCAACTGGTTTGAGACAGAATCCAGACGGCCGAGATGATACCTATGGTGATCACGTAGCTCAGTTATTGATAACTATTTTTGTTGAAAACGCAAAGTTCAAAGGTGGAAGCAACATTATCTAATTCTGATGTCCTAACACATATTACATAGACAACATTTAGCTGTGGAATCATTAAAAAACATAAATCAAGAAACAAAGTAAAGACAGAGGCAGATTTGACATAAATTAACAAGTCCTTAAGACAGAAAGTGGATACAATTTAGTCACCAACATGATATTAATTATGAAACTGCAATCACTAGGCACTTGCTGTATGAAAAGAAACACAAAGCCATCACTCATTTAACTTTGGCAGTTGACAAGTCACATACTTGTAGAGGTTGAAGAGAAATTGAGGGAAGATGCTTGAAAAGCCTCATTCCAAGAAACATTTCTAACTGCTTTTGACGAGAACTATCCACAACGGCATTCTTATATCTTCTTTGCAAAGTGATTTTCACATTCTGTGCAGCAGAAAACTGTTTGAACTTCCCTCCTGTATCTTCGTTGAATATGCTCAGAATCTGACTGTGCATTGCTTTAGACCCAGTGTAAAGAGTGGCATGAATATCCCCAGCAAGAAGAAAAAGATCAGCTAGTTGAGATACAGGAGATAAAATAGTTGATCTCTTGAACTCTTCAAATGTCATATCAAATCTCTTCCATGGTTTATCTGGACATGGATGCATCCATGTGGTAGTTCTGGTGTTATGGTCAATATAATATGTTTTTCCTGTAACTGCATCAGAACGCTTTTCCCACCCAGGTGGTAGTGGAGCAGTATATCCACCATAATGATTATTGGTTGACTGATAGCCAAATGCAATATCACTGTCAAGTGATATTGCCAGCCGTCTACATTGCTCCATGAAGACTTGGAGGGAACCAAAAAAACTAGCAGCATTGGTTCTATCAAGAGAATCAGCACAATTAAAACGTATTACCCCATTTTGACGTGTTCTTAAGCAGAAGGCACCATCAAAATCATCATTGTATATGACCTCACCTCTGCAATCATTTATTCGTTGTCGTGAGGGCAAATAATCTCCTTCAGAGATACCTATTAATATAGTGGGTGCTTTTAAAAGCTTCCATAACCCTTCAATTGTCTGTTGTTCACCTTTTAGTTTTATGCTTTGATGCCAGTCATAATGTATCAAATGGACCCGTGTATATGGAAGCTTCCCAGTTGATCTAATGAAGTTTAAAGACTCCTCAAAATGCTGAACCAAAATGGACTCTGATTTTCCTTCTCCATATCGAAGCAGGTTAATGCATACAATGGGAACCATAGCTTTTCGGCTTGGATTCTCACCAGCACTTGTATTTAGATTCCGTGTATCATACCTCTTACTCAGTCTTTGATAATACTGCACACTTCCTTTATAAGGATCAATATCGGAAACATAAATTTCAGCTTCTGCAGCAGTGATTTTCAGCTCTGCACCCCACCACATAGGAATTGTACCTCTTCGCCATACATATGTGTTGAAAGGTACACTTTGACCAGCTCGTTTAGGGACCCATACGAGTTGCTCACATTCCACTTCATTTCCTGTCAAATGGGACGTGATTATTTCATTAATGTTTTGTGCAGAGCTATATGAGGGCAAAGTTTCACCAGAAAGTTAATTTTGATTTGATGACAGATTGAAAAACTTCTTTTTGCAATTTTTGTAATTGTACGAAGATGCTGCCTGATACTAATACGTGTAAATTGGAAACAAAAGAACGTTCTGTGAATAAAATATAAAAATGGAAGTGGTAAAATCAACAGAAAAAACCATACTGGACGTGACTGAAAGCATTTTAATACTAAAATCTTACATTGGCAAAGCAAAGACATAATGAAACAAGGTTTAATTAAGATAACTGATTCCCTTGTAGTTAGCCTGATTAGAATTGTTATGTTCATAGTTAGTTCAATGTAGATGGAAAATTCTAAGTTCGATACTTGTTGGTAGGTTTCTTACCTGTACTGTAACATGAATTTATCCCCCTCGCCAAGTAACGAGTACCGGGGTGTAGCCTGCTCCGCCGTGCTATGAGAGCAACAATACCTTCTAGTTGACCAGAGCTTCCAAAACTCCGACATTCTGCAAACCCCTACACATTAAGACCAAGTAAGATAACAAAATGCACCAATGCAAATTATTTCTCTCTCTCAAATCCTTCTCCACATTCACATTGCCAATCCATTGGCAATGCTGCTAGTGCACATAACCAATACACAAACAACCACACATTACAAATACAAAAAGAAATCACGAAAATGGGAAGGGCAGCCATGAAAAACGCCAAGCACAAAGAAAAACCTGCAGGAGTGTGACACAATGCCTTGGCAATCCAATGTTCGCAAAAGGCTGCGAGAACCACCCGTTCCAAACGAACTCCTGGTCGGGCTCCCCGACCGGAAAGCGACTCGGAAACGGCCTAGTGATATCCCTTGTCTCGCAGAAGTAATGCTTCCCATCAATGTCGAGCTCCGTCAACTCCTGGATGTTCTTAACCTCCCCTTTCCCCTGCAGCTGTGCATTCTGCAGTGAAATCTTGATCCACTGGCTCTCTGTCACCGTGTAAATGCACCCTCCACCGGGCAAATAGGATACGCTTGCAGTTACCCTCGTCGCCAGAAGCAACAACGCGTAGTTTCCCAACGCAGCATAGCCTAAGATGGCCCTAGCGTAGGTCTTGCTCTTGAATATGGAACGCAATCCGTTTGTGACGAATTCGAGAGCTTCGGTCTGAGACCTGAAGAGATCGAACCCTAACTTCGCAGTATAGCGGAGGGAACCGGTGGTTGGATCAACGTAGATAACCTGAGTGTCCGTTCGAGTGGAGAGGCTCGCAATGATGTAGACCTCGTCAGAGTCCAATGTCAGCACGATCACCGACGTGTCCCTCGGGGTTCCACCAGCACCTGAAACGATCAAAGAATCAAGAATTAAAACAGAGAGAAGGAAATAGTGGAATCGAAATCGGAGCAAGATCGATTGGGGAATTTGAGAGTTGGAGTGGTGTATTGAGCCAGGATTGATATAGTATAGATTTGGTTAGTGGTGAATGTTGTCACCAGATGATTCCATCAGTTAGGGATGAATCGGCGGCAGCGGCAGCGGCAACGGAAGCTTGAGCAGCGTGGCATAAAGGGAGAACGGAATTGAATTGAAATGGAATTGCAGAAGGAATTTGTGTCGGGAGAGAGAAGGATGATGATAATGATGATGGAGGATGGTTCGGACCCTGGCGGATCGGGTCCGTCCTGAAGGTGGTGCTTCCTGTGGGGAAGGAGGAGGAGGAGAAGAGCGAGGAAGTTCCGTGACCGATGTTTGCAGTTTGCTTTTCCTCTCGACTTTGGAAATTTGGAAAACGAGTTTTTTTTTTTTTTCGGCTTAATCAAACAAAAATAGTACAAAAACATGAGACAAGTTTTTAAATTGAATAAATGACCATTTGTATCCATCAAAGTTTAGAATGTTGACATTTGTATTATCGTAGTTGAAAATTGACTTTGTAATAATGAAAGATGAGTTCCGTATGACAAAAATAACTTGATTTTGGTTGGCACTTGCTTTAGATTTGTAGGACCCTACGTGACTCTTCGAACCTCCTAAAATTCTGTCTACGTGGATCAGGCATAACCTTGTGCTTCCTCTTTGCCTTTTCCTCATAGTTAAACATAGCCAAAGCACGCTTATCCTCAGCACTATAAACCTGGTTCTCCTTTTTAATACGAATAGCATTCATCTTCTGATGCCTGCTACCACTCATGACATAACCAAGGCTCTCAAACTTCTGAATCTCCTCAGTTGAAAGACCGACTTCACCTCTTTGTGGGATACGCTTCCTCTGCTGCACATACTGCGCGATTGCATCACCTTCTCCCGGTCTAAGGGCACCACCATAACTTATGTGACCCTCTGCCCTTGGCAAGGGCATTGGCCCTACTGCAGGTTCGTTATTTAAAGCTGGTGTCTTCTGAGATTCAAAGAGTTCCTTCAATTTCGAAGCCTCAGGGTTCACCTCTGTTTTCATCACCTCTTCCACTATTGCTTTGTTCTTTGCATCAGCAGAATCCTTTTCCTCTTCTGACTTAGAACCCTCGCTTTCTGATTCAGATTTTTTGCTTCTTTCTCTTCTGCTTACCTTCGACAGCGAAGAATGCTTCTTCTTTCTCTTGCTGCTACCATCGGAAGAATAATTGCTTTCACTCTCTTCACTCTCATCAGATTCGTTGTAGTTTCTCTTCTTTCTGCTCCCTCTTCTCTTACCACTCTCCCTCTTACCCCTTCCTATTTTTGCGCTCCTCTTCTTCAGTATCGCTTTCCTCCGATTCAACATCACTATCAACTTTTCTCCTTCTCCTTCTCCAACCTTCGACTTGGAACTCCTTCTTCTCTTCCTCCTTGAAATTGAATCGTCAGATTCGGATTCACTATCATCAGATTCGTTATCGCTATTCGACTTTCGTCTACTGCGCTTGGAACCATAACTCTTTCTTCTCTTTCTCCTCGAGCGCGAACCGTCGGATTCCGATTCAGACTTTGAAGAACTCTCTGAATTGGATTCAGATTTTGATTTTTCGTAATGTTTGATCTCTTTGTCGCTCGAATCGTTATTATTCTCGCGCCTAGGAGGGCTCGGCGTGATGTTCCAAATACAGTGCCTCAGCGACTTCCGCATCTTCTGCCTCTTCAGCCTCCGATACCCTTCGAACGGCAATCCCTTCAGTTCCTCGTCGGACTCGGAATCAAAGCGCCGTCGCCAGTCACCATTGCGACGGTCGCGGTTGTGAAACAAGCCACCGTTCTGGCGGCCGAAGTTCTTTGGAAGTTCATCGCCGTTAGGATGTCCTTCGTTGGTGGTGACGCGCTTGGGGCTTCTACGTTTGGATGACTCGGGTCGGTGGCGATCACGTCTGCGGTCTCTACTGCAGTCGTATGAGTCATGTAAACCTCGGTTAAATTAGTAGATAATTAGTCAATAAATTAGTTTTTAATAAGGAGGATTAGAAACGTAAATATTATATTAAATTAGGATATAGCTCATTGAAACAATAATTTTGACACCAATTTCGAAGAAAACGGTCCAAAAGTGGACCGAACAGACCGAACCAGTTGAACCGGACCCGAACCGGGATGTTGGTCCAACCGGACCAGCCCTTTTAAGTGAACCCAAGCCCTTCATCCCCTTCATTCCAACAGAAACGAAGCTTTCAGCTTCCAAGGGAGGGAAGAACGAGAAAAATCCCGTAACCCTCACGTTACTTTCCAAATCACGTAATTCCTCCGTTCGAGCTCCGATCGCCGCACCGTTTGCGGCCACGCGTTCACTGCGTCGAGCTCTACGTTTCTACTGGAACAATTTCATAGGTAACTCGTTATTTTATACTCAGCCTTCATTTCCCCCAATTTTCGAGTTTGTTGAATTTCTTTGATTTCTGATGTTTTAGGATCCAATTAGCTTGAGAGAAACGTTCACTCTTGCTTATGTGAAGCTTGGGTAAGGTGAGGATACGATAATTCTATTTTATTTTCATTGAATTTGAGTTTTGAGTATTAAATTGGATATATATGTGTTATGAATGTGTATTAGGTTGTGAATAAATAATTGGAGCTTGAAATTGTGAATACTGGAACTTGGAGGAACCGGATTAGTTGAGTTTTGAGGGGCTGCCTTGGTTTTGAATAAATAGCTTTGGTCGTTACGTGGAAATCGGCCAAGGTATGGTTTAGGTTTCTTGCATTTAATATATAATGTTCTGTGAAAGCTTAGGCTAGATGACCATTGGATAAGTTGGAATGCAGGTGTATGTTTAATATTTAGTAAATTGTCGATGAATATATTTGGTTGAAGTTTATTGAATAATTAGTTATTAATTTTGAATGGTGAATGTTGTTATGTTAATTTGGAGAGAATTATGGTTGAATGTTATTGTTGATGAACATGGTTGGTTTGGTGCTTGTTGATTAACTAATGATTTGGTGAACTATTGATTTGAGGTATAACTATTGTGGAGGTTGTTGTGATAATGAGGTATTTTGTGTTAAAAGTCTAGGATTTGTGAACTATGATTTGTAGTTGAATTTTGGGTTGTTGGATTTGAAAATTGTACGAGTATAATTATTTATCTAAGGTAGATTTATTGTGGTGATTGTTATGATGATGAGGAAGGGTATGTTGAATTGAAAAGGAAGCAGGTTTGGACCCGAAAAGGGTGGTAAAGTCCGAGTTTTAGAGGAGATGCTGCCGAAATTTTATAAAAATTAGAGATTTTATTTAGATGATTATTTAAAAGATATTTAGATTTAAAGGTTATATGGTTTGATTTTGAGTTATTAAGAAAATGAGTATGTTTTAAGTTTGAAGTTTGATTTATTTAGAAAAGAATGAATTATGTTTTGAATTGGAACTATTGATGGACGGAATGGGAGGTGTGATAATGAAGGATAAGGATTGAATATGATTGACGTATAATGATGAATGAGATGCAATTGAGAATGATGTGGATGTTAATGAATTATAATTGAATTATTTATATGGCTTATGAATTTGAGTAATCTGAGATACGAGATTCCCTTGATTAAGTGCCGTGGCTTGCCATCACGTGTACCAGGTTGAAAACTCGATACTCTGTTGACCCTACGACGTAAGTGTGACCGGGCACTATATAAATTCCCGGGAATGTTATCCCCATTGAGCAATATTGATTATTTGAGAAAAATATATGCATAGACTCTTGGGGATGCACGTCGGGGGACAGTCTAAGGACAATTCAGACTTGTCGGGTTGGCTGGATAACCGACAGATGAGCCTCATCAGCCATAGGACAGGCATGCATCATATACATATTACTTGAATTACTTGCTTGTGCTTTAATTGGGTGTGCCTATATGTACTTGCCATGTTAAATGTGTATTTGTTACCTGCAGTATTTGTAACCTTCTTGTGCTTGCCTTTATCTGTTTATCTGTCTGTGAAATATATGATGGAGTTGGAGGTATAGAGGAATGGCAGAATGTGATTTAGATTTAAGGTTAAGTTAGGTTTAAATATCCTTAGTAAACCACCTTTTATGGCTTCTGTTTAATATTTTAAGCTCTGTAATCTGAGTGTCGGCGTTCTAGGATTGCCTCTGGTATTCCCAGGACCTTATATATTATGTGTGTGGCACATTTACCATACTGAGAACCGCCGATTCTCATTCCATACTATGTTGTTATTTTTCAGATGCAGGTCGAGAGGCAACTCGTTAGGCGTCTGGACTCTTAAAGCAGAGTGGTTATTGGGTTATTTTGTTATGCTATGTTGTATATAAATATATATGTACTTGGCTTTCTCTCCGTATAACTTGTTCTTTTTGATCCTCTTAGAGGTTTATGGAGAGGCATGATTGTGTATATGTACTTTTGGGTTTTGGATATGTATGTATATATGTAATAACCCAATTCGAATGGGAAGGAAGTGAGCTTATTTTGTCAGTCGGTCCACAACCACCCAAATAGCGTCACAACCAGACCGAGTTCTAGGTAAACCTATCACAAAATCCATTACGATACCCTCCTATTTCCATTGTGAATATCTTTGGCACTCTATTCCTACTTCTGTTATCTTATGTTTGATAGTTATGGTTGTCTTAGCACGCAAGTTAACTCGTTCCTTGAGCGTTGCGCTTCTATCTTGCGATTTTTATTTTCCCTATTCTTCAAGGCTCCTAGCATATTATAATTCTTTTGCTATTATATGTACTCATTCTATTTTAGAGGTCGTAATACCACACCACCTCTGTTTTACGGCTTAAGCGTAAAGCTTAGTGTGTTAGGGTGTTACAAGTCATAGCCGGGGTTTCGGCGGCGGTGACGATAATCGACGGAGAGGTCGGAATCCGGGGTGGTGCGACGTTCCCGGTCGAAAGGGCGTCGTTCAGATCCACGTAGACAGGGCTTTGGGAGGTTCGGAGAGCCACGTAGGGTCCTACAACCCTGAAGCAAGTGCCAACCCAAGCCAAGCTACTTTTGTCACACAGAACCCATCTCTCATGGTTACAAAGTCAGTTTCCATCTACGATGGGTACAAATATCAGTGTTCTAAACTCTCATGGGTACAAATAATCATTTATTCTTTTTAAATTTTTTTCCCGTAATTTTAAAATTAAAAGAGTCAAGTGACAATTAGATCTTCGAAGATATTAATTTTAGACTAATTTATTTTTGAAGAAAAAAATATTAATTAGGTCCTCCAAAATAGCAAATAATGAACAAGTATGTCCTTCTGTCAATAAATAATGCAAAACGAAACTAAATTGTCTATATATTTCGTTATTTACCGTGGTGCATATCTCGTTACTATCATACGAGTAGAAAAATTATGTAGTTTTGGACTCATCTTTTGAGTTTTCATATATCATTTATCAACTATTCTCTATTTATCACAAATTCTATCAAAATAAGTGAAGTTTTACTCCAAAATTTGTTATCTACATGACTATCTTTCATAGATAGATCAGAGTAATTAACAGTACATATAAACATCACCGTTAGATTTTAGTTAATAAATTGATAGAAAAATATCATGTGTCCACCGTTTGCTATCCTGGAGGACCAAATTAGTACTTTTTTTTCTTTAAAAATTAATTTATTCGTAGTTAAAATTTTCAAAAACCTAATTGTTACTTTACTCAAATTAAAATATAGATCAAATATGCAAACACAGATTTTATTTTATTTTATTTTTTAAACAAAAAAGTAAAAAACATGAAAACAGTGATAATACCGGTAATTTGAATGTGGTAATAATGGATTTTTTTAATAAATAAAATAACTGTTTTAATTACGAAAATAAGTAATTAATAGAATTTTACTGATATTTGTAATTTTATTTATTTTATTTACAGTGTAACGAAATAAGTATAGTTATATCTCATTTACACAGTAAATAAGATAAGACACAAATATATTTACACATATTATGTTTGTATACATGTTATGACACGGACTTTTGTGGCTATATTTATTTCGTTTACAATGTAAACAAAATAAGGTTAGGCCGCGCTTATAAATAAAACTCGTTCACAGTCTCTCTTCACTCCGTCTCCATCTCCTTAACCCCCTATTTCTCTTTTTTTTCGCACGTTTTCTTGATATTTGTGAGTTGTTTGGACGTTATGGCACGTGCGGACGCACGGACCGTGACATCAACCATCTGAATGGTAGTTGGCACATTGCAAGAGCGATCGATTTTTATAGTTAATAAGAGTATGTGATTATACTATTATAGTTATGGTACTTTTATAAATTTATTGTTTTAACACACGAGGAAGTTGGATTATATTTAGGTAGAGTAATTAACCATTTCTGACCATGAAAGATTGAGGCGCTGATAATACTAACCATGACTAATTTAAATTAACTTTGTAACCATGAAAAATGTACTCCGTTTGACATTTCTAACCAAACATCAATTTTTTAAATTTGTCATTAGTAAGTCTTCCTACGTGGCAAGTTTCCTTCCAACTTGGCTTTCCAACATGGCATTACGGCCTAATTTTACCATAATGACCCTATGTTCTTCTTCTTCTTCATAAGTGTGTGGGTTATTCCAAAATCTAAAATCCTAGTTATGAAAAGTTGAGAATGTAGTTATAAAAGTAGAATATGGATTTATTATGATAGCTATCATGCTTCTTCTTCTCCGTTTATCATGCTTCTTCTGCGATTATGACAAGACTACGTTTATCATGCTTTTTTTTCTGTGTTTATTATGAAAGTAGTTATGAAGATAGAAAAGATTAAAGGAGAAATTATAGAAATTAGGATTTGGATTTTGTCAATTGTTATAGGACTTGTGTTGTGCTTCCTTTCAATCATGTTTTGTAGCATTTAAAATGTAGATCATTGAGGTTTGATTTTATTATATTCTTTTCCTGGGTTGATGTTGAATTGGAATGGAAAGGGGAATATGGCGTTGAACCAATTTCTGATTTGTCAAAATATTTGTTGACAAAAGTAACCTGATAAGTATATATTTGTTGACATATCTAACCACGAAAAATTGAGAATTTGACAAAAGTAACCACTTAAAAATTCGAAATTTAACGTAGTTGGTTATATTTCATATCACAAACACTGATTTAACTTTGACATAACAATATATGAGTTGTGACAATTAACAGTTAATGAAAATTTGTGAATCGAATGAATGTAAATTTGACAAAAATAACCTTTAGATATTCGAAATTTGACATAGCTGCTTATATTTCAAATCACAACCTCTAATTTAACATTGACATAGCAATATATATGAATGGTGATAATTACTAAATGAAAATTTTTGTACCAAATCAATGTGGGACAAAGCCAAATATGTAATCATCTCCCGTTAACATAATAGACATATAAGTTCATGCTAATTCATCATAGTTGTTTGATGAGAATTAAGTAACAAAGCAAACCATGATTGATGTAACTCTAAACCAAAACATTATAAATAAGTTTCCAAAAAGATTGAAGTGCATATGGTCTGTAACAGCCATATCTAAACACTACAACAAAAGTTCCTTAATCCAATTAATCTTAGGCCCTAACTAGGTGTGGAATTGCTACTGCCACTAGAGAGTCCAGTTGTTGATGCTCCAAGTCTTGGAGTCGGCATAAATTGCATGAATCTGGTGTTGCTGATGCTGCCGGTGCTACATCTGGGACTGCTGTCGGTGCTGCTTCTGGGACTATTGCTGGTCCTGCTTCTTCGGCTAGCACAGGAAGACTAATTGGATGCTCAGTAAATATGTCCATCCGCCTATTATGATTTGTGGCAGCTTCATACATCTTAATTATATCAATGTCGGTCCTCAATAACTTCAACCCATTTTTGAGTTCCTTACTGGATTTCAGCCAATAGTACTCATTCACAAGAGTATATCCAATATCCCTTAGGAGACTCTTGATGAAGAAGTTGTTTAGTGTGTCGACGTTAAAATCCTTCTAACTTCGTTGACATCACCTCCAACATATTCCACGTTTTCATCGCTGCATCTTACAAACCTTCCACCATAGTGTAGGAATAGAGTTATATGAGTTGTTGCTGCCATCTAACTAAATATGACACAATATTAAAACTCATGCTAGAATTAACATGATAAATTGCTAAAAACATTAAACTAAATATTCAATTAAAATAAAATAAAAATTAACATGCAAAAAGGCATATTTTTTTTTAATATTCTTCAGAAGGATATCCAGAGGTTACTTGCTGCATGAGTTGGAATCAAGAGACACAGGATGAGTACACCTAGGAGCAAGAGCCGAGCAATACTCTCATGTTAGAGAGGATGAAGAATTTCTATTATTTTCAATCAAATTCTTCTTTTGTTGACCTTAATAATGTGATTACCAGTATAGAGAAGTCAAGTTACATGTTACTAGCAAATGCAAATAAATAAACTGATAAGGCTTATGGGTATAGATTATACATGATTTAGCCACAAATGTACCAATCCCTTAAATTAAGTCAATTTTTTTTTACATAAGTACTCATTTTTTGTTGTCACAAAAATGCTCTCTTTTGTGTCATGTGAACATAAGTTTCAAAGTTACATACTTACATGCATATTTAAAAATGTGATTGATAATTTAATTGTGCAGGCTCTAAAGTGTCGCATAAAATTAGTTAAAAATCTACTAATTCCTTAATGGATTTTAATCCTCAAATGATATAATAACTTATAAATGAAGTAATAATTAGTTCAGGAAGTCAAATCAATCCAATATATTAACAAAATATTAAACTTAAAGAAAACTTATAGGAAACATTGTTCACTAATACTTTGAGTACAAAATATATTTCACCAAAGTTTCTTAAAAATAAATAAATAAAATAAATTCATTGGATTAATTCATGCTTTTGACCAGATAGATGAAAGAAGCACATTGTATTATGAAATCACGTAAGAATATATCATATTTTTCATTTTGAACAGGTGCCTGTAATAGTGCTATAGTCTGCTACATTTTTCTCTTTAAACAATAACTCTCTCTCTATCTCTCTCTCTTTCCTGCACATGTTTAGGTCCCCCTTCCTTCCTTCCATGTTTTTTCTAAAGTCTTGAGAAGATGCCTAAAACTAAATTATACACATGTTGCTAATTGTATCACACCACAAATAACTAAATATTCCACCATTCTAATTAAGATCATTAGGAACAAGACATTTCAAAGTGCAGTGATTCTTTTTAAACTAACAACAATCAATCAAGAACATTCTAAATAGGAATTAACAACAAACAAAAATTACTAAATTAACAATGAATAAAGTATTGAAATTAACAACTTAATCAGCAATCACCAACAATCAATAACCTAATTAGTAAAATCTTTGTCACATTTTCAAAGAAAATCATTAGTAAATTGAGAATTCTACAATGGTAGCATTTGCCCTAACTTAAAAAATGAAAACAACAATGAAAAAAAGAAAGAGTAGAAGCAGGCACCAACCGAAACACAGACAACGAGGGTGACGATGGGAAGGCGACGGCGAATACTTTGAGTGCACGTAAACGCGATAACGACGACTGAGACGGGACGTCCAAGCTCTGAATGTACGACACAGAGGACCTCCACGACAGCAACTACACCAGCGACGCTCACAAACGATGAACGCCGGTGAAGAGCGACGACGTCTGTTGGGTTAGAAGAGGGTCGACATCACCATTGATGAAGAACCTTTACTCTGCGTGCGAAATCCTTGGTGTTTCAATATGGTACAAGAGACTCTGAAGTGATTAGTTTAGTAACATATTATTTTATTATTAAATTAAAATAAAATAATGACACATTGGATAATAATCTGCCACGTAGGAAGCCTTACTAACGACAAATTTAAAAAATTGACGTTTGGTTAGAAATGTCAAACGGAGTACATCTTTCATGGTTACAAAGTTAATTTAAATTAGTCATGGTCAGTATTGTCAGCGCCTCAATCTTTTATGGTCAGAAATAGCTAACTACTCTATTTAGGTAACATAGAATAGGTTAGGTTAGCAAGTTATTAATATTTGTTAGGTGTATAATTTATTTACGAGTTAATAGTCAAATTCATCCTTAAAAGATCACCTATTTTTCAAATTAGACCTCAAAATATTTTTTTAGTCATATTAGTCCTTAAAAAATAAAACGTAAATCAAATTGGTCATTCTGTTAGTTAGATGATAACGGCTGATGACGTGTCACGTTAAGTGACACATGGCATGATGACGTGGCAGGTTAATGCCACGTGTCACTTGACGTGTAAAAAATTATTTATAAAAAAAAATAGTCCTTGAAAGTTTAGACGTAAGTCATTTTCATCCTTAAAATTTTAAAAATTAATCAAATTAATCCTTATATAAATTTCTTTTATTTTTTTCATAATATTAAATTTAAAATATTTTTTATAGTACTAATTTTAATATTATTCCTTAATAAATAAAATTTTATTTACATAAAATAATAAAAATAATTTAAAATTTTAATATTTTAAATCTTACTAACTACTATATTTATAGAGTGAGATATAAAAGATTAAAACATTTAAAACAACTACTATATTTATTTAGTGAAATCCAAAATATAGTTTTAATATTTTAGATTTCACTAAATAAATATAGTAGTTATTTTAAATGTTCTAATCTTTTATATCTCACTAAATAAATATAGTAGTTATTCTAAAATATTAAAAAATTAGAGTTTTAATATTTTGAATTTCACTAAATAAATATAATAGTTATTTTAAATGTTTTAATCTTTTATATTTCACTAAACAAATATAATAGTTATTTTAAAATATATAAATTTTAAAATACAAATAATTTTATAATAATTTAATTATTTTTATTATTTTATGTAAAGAGAATTTTATTTATTAAGGTTTAAAAAATAATATTAAAATTAGTAGTATAAAAAATATTTCAAATTTAATATTATAAAAAAATTATATAAGGACTAATTTGATTAATTTTTAAAATTTTAAGGATGAAATAATTTACGTGTAAACTTTCAGGGACTATTTTGATTATAAATAACTTTTTTACACGTCAAGTGGCACATGGCATGCTACGTGTCACTGATCTGACACGTCAACCAATCATCTTGTGACACGTAGCATTAACCTACCACGTCATCATGTCACATGGCACTTAACATGACACGTCATTATGCCGTTATCATTTAACTAACGGAATGACTAATTTGACTTATGTTTTATCTTTTAAGAACTATTATGACTAAAAGTCTTTTGAGGATTAATTTAAAGAATGGGTGATCTTTCAGGGACGAATTTGACTATTAACTCATTTATTTATGCTAAAAGTTAATTTACTAATTAATTTGGTTTAATTTACGTGAATTTCGCTCTTTTTCATGTAATACATATACAAACGTAATACGTGTAAATGGGTTTCTGTCTTATCTCGTTTATAGTATAAACAAGATATGGCTATATTTATTTCATTTACACTGTAAATGAAATAAGAAATGTTACGAAAATTGATAAAAACTCTATAAATTATCTATTTTCGTAATTAAAATATTTATTTTATTTATTTAAAAGAAATTCATGGTAATAACATAGCATACAATATACATAAATAATCAAAATAAAGTAAAATAAGTAACAACAAGAAGATATAGAATTTTATTTTTTGTTATGTAGTACACAATATAATAATATAATAAACAGTAATATTCTGATACAAAAGAACATAAAACTTAATATTATCCTTTTTAGGAGTTTTATATCTTTTTATTTTAATTTTATTAAAAATACTAATATCATTTAATTTTAACTTTTAAGATAAATAAAAAAATATGACATTTTATGCATTAGATAATTTAAAAAATGATTATAGAGGAAGTTAAAAATATGAGAGAGAGAATTTTTTAACCTATTAAATTTGAGTTATATTAAGTGATGATTAAAAAATAAATTAAAATTATAAATTTAAAAAGTTTTTTGTTTCTCTGTATATAATATTTTACTTTAAGTAACTATTTTTTAAGGATAGTATTTAAGTGACAAATAAAATAGTAAAAAGATTCACAAATAAAATAGTAAAAAAATTCACATTAGATTATAAAGACTAATGTTATCTTTATAGTACGATCGCATGATTTCAAAACATGCAAAATAAAATAATAAACTATAGTTTAATTAATTTGCATAATAAAGCAAATGTAAAACTTATATAACTGGAGTCAAATGTAAAAAGCAATGACAACTTTTTATTCAAAGGGATTATATTAAATTACAACTTAAATTTATAATTATTAGTTAAAAATTTACAATAATATACTATATTTTATTACATTAGTTAAAAATAATATATTTTTATATTAATTTTAATGATTACTGACATCAAATTTTGATAATTTGAGCAAGAATTTTAAATACTTGATGTCGTACATTTTTTTAATAGAATAATAAGACTACTTAACACGCGCATCAAGAAAAAAACTATTATTTTTATACATCTAGATATTTAAAAGACACACAAACAAATTTTGTTAACAATACTTTAACCACTCATAAAAATTAATACAATTGATGGTTAATGGTTATAGATCGAATGAAGAGAAAGTGCGAGAAGAATAAAAAAATGAGAAAGAAAAATAAGGCAATAATAGTGTGTGATAAAAAATAATAATATATAATACAATAAGAAAATATAATAAAAATATAAAATAATAATTTAAAAAAAAAACAATAATTTTTTTGCCTAAAGACTTACTTGATTCACTTTTAAGATTTTATAAATGAAAATAATTTATACGTGTACTTGCAAGAATTAATTTAACTTAACATAAATTTATAACATGTCACTAGCATATCACATCAACTAATTATTGTGTCATTTGGTATTAAATTGTTATGTCATTATATTACGTGGTACGTTTACGTCGTCCTCTAATTGATAAAAGAATTAATTTAAGTTATAATTATATTGATTTAATTATTTTGTTAATTTTTATAATTTTATTAAATTTATAATAAATATTTTGTATTTTTTTTTTTTAATTAGGTCTCTAAATTATTTTAACTTTTTTAATTAAATTTTTACCGTAATAAAAATATTTGAGTTAACAAAATATTTCATTTTTATATTAAAAATACCATGAGTTATTAGTAAATTCCTAAATAAATAATGTTGTTTTGTCAGTTGTGAGTTGTGGCAGCCAAAGATACAAGTGGCCTTAACACATTATGTGAACTTAGAAGTTAGAAAGATGTTAGAGTAAAAATTATTTTAGGTATAGGTGAGTTATAGTCTGCACCGAACCAACTGAAGAGAAGGATGTACCGATAATCACTGCATAAGTTTTTGTTTTGGTGTCAGGTTTTTTTATTATTTAGGCAAAGACTTCTATAGTTGTCATATATTATATATTGACATTTTAAAAACCTAATATTTGCATAAATACCTCATTTTGAATAGTTGGACTGTTTGCTTAGAGGAACAAAAACTGAAACTTTTGCTTAGTCATACCCAGCTATCAAGCCCAAAAAATAGTGTCATATCCGAATGTTCCTTTGGTTTTTTTATAATGAGTAACATTCATATTTTTTTGAGTGACTATTAGTACATTCATATGGTCCAACAAAATATAATATTATATATACTTTTTATAAATTTGATACATCTTCTAAAACTGGTGGGATTATATATTCGTATTAGAATTTAGAAAATCGTCATGTATGTATGTATGTATGTATGTATGTATGTATGCATAGAGAAATTTGTTAAAATAATTTTTATTTTCAACCAATTTTTGGAAAAATAAGTTAAATGTATACTTGATTCTAATATAATATTAAAATTTATTATATATTACTAATTTTATAATTAAAATATGTTACGTGTCGCTCTTTTATTGCAATTGAAATCAAATTTTTTCTTCTAAAATTAAAAAGTTCTCCCTCATCTCATTCTTTTTTTCTATCTCTCTCATTCCTTCATTCACTTTATTTTTCTTATATATCATTATCAATGACTAATTACAAATTTGACAATCAAAATATACAACATGATATTCTTTAATAATTTAAGTTAATTTTATAACTGTCAATATCCAAAATCAAAATTTTAAAAAATTTAATTATCACTTTACCGTTATGTTATTTAACTTATTTGGGGACATGTAACATAGTTTATCTATACCATGGTTTAAGATCAACATTATCTTATTTTAATTTCATGTTATACACCAATATATCTTAAAGAAAAAGTATACTAAAATTGAATAGTCGCTTTACCAAAGAAAAATGGAAAATATAGTTGGCCAACTGGTAATATACTAGTGGTGATTGCACGTGCAGATTGTAATATTGTATGGATTCATATATGGACCATGCATAACTACTTCACTATTGGAAAACGTCAACTGCTAACTACTTCACTACCGAAATGGATCATCTTTAGCATATTCTTTCTTTATTTTTCATTTTTTAACAGAAAATCAGAAATTATTTATATTTACTAATTAACAAAATATATTATTATTTTAACGTACTAAATTAAGCTATTTAAGATTTGATAAATTTGCAAGTCACGTTAACTAAATTCAAACGAAGCTTATACAGTCATAACTCTGCAATATATTTTTTGGGCTGATGTAATGTTTTGGTTAGTGTTTGGTGTCAAAAAAAAGGTCCAGACCAAAACACAAAATTTATGTCCCGATCCGAATGAATTTGATCTTCCTTTCTCAAATCTGCTGGCTGCAGTTCTGCTCCATTTCCATGGCCGATGCTTCCAACAAATTGACACTGCGATATGCCTCTCCCATGCGAAGAAGACGCAGCTTTCGTACCTCATCATTACTGTGTCGACTGACTTCATGCGTTGCTGTAACGCGAACCGCCATTGTCGTTAGGACTCATCACCATCTTTTTTTCACCGTCACTTGTTATGATTCCGTCCTGGCCCTGACGAGGAATTCTTGATTTCTCTCTGATTGGAATAGCTGTGAATCAGTGACGGACCCAAAAAATTTATGTTGTGGGGGCAAAAATAATATACATTACTATCATAAGATATATTAATCTAAATTAAACTACTATCACCAAAAAGAAGGAGTTGCATGCATCAAGACCATCAAACTAATGATGGCAAGAAAACATACTAAAATAAAAATGAGCTGTGGCTAAGATACTTACCAAATGTGGTCAGATTTGGTGAGGTTATCTTGAGCCTTGCAATGTATTCTGTTTTGTATTTTTCTGTTTAATTTTGTCATGTCTTGAGTCTCATGGTAAAAGGCAAACAGTGAGGTTTGTAATGAAAAAGCCATAGAGCGGAAAAAGGCAGAGAGTACAAAATTAAAAGAAAAAGCCATAGATATCTTAGAGTTCCTTTGTTCATCTATGTTGTGTTTCATGATTCTGTGGGAATCCCCTTGTAAGTTGGGTTAGCACTTTACAAGTTGTAATCAGATTGATTATAGTGAAATTCCATCATGTTTGTGATGGAGACTGGATATAGGCTGCACTGCACATAGCAGCTGAACCAGGATATATCTGGGTGTAATCTTCAACTCTTCTCTCCTACATTTCTATTTCTACTGCACAGGAGCAAAAACTAATATTATCTCGTGCCAAGTGACGAGACAAACAGAAAAGTCTCGTGGCTAGGGACGAGACAAAACAAAGTTGCTCGTGTCCAGTAACGAGCAAAAACAGAAAAGTCTCCTCTGAGTTCAGCAAGTGTTAGCAACAAAAAAAAGAGGGCTAAGATTCAACCCCCCTTCTCTTAGTCACTGAAACCATCATTAACTAATAATCAAAATGATAGAAAGATAAAATAGATTTGAAACTTTAAATAATTAGGCTAAATTTATTTGTAATGGGGTCATTTAAAATTTAAAATGGGACAATATTATATATGTATATATTTAAAAAAAAAAAAGGAAGAGT
>NC_029787.2:121402884-121404022 GCF_000816755.2 Arachis ipaensis
AAATGATGCTGGAAGAAATGTTTTTAATAAATATGTATTTTATACAATACTAAAAAAATATATTTCATATTTTCGAATTTGCATTACAACTTTTTTATTATTTACAAAATAAATACCATTAGACTAAAAATAAAATTTTCATATAAAACTTGTACATCCAGAACCGATAATAAAACAACCTGCACTTTGTCACATGATAACATTTTTTTATTCATGTCATCTATATAAAGGGGATAACAAAATAAAAAGGACAAAGTGCTTTCTTCTCTTTAATTGGACCGGTGTAGATTATAACTCATCTTTAGATATATAGACTTATTGATACACTGAAAAAAGCCTTAAAAAATGCTATCAAAATTTTGTTTCTAATATCTATATTACAATCATCTACTGCAGCTTGTGTAAGCAAATTTTGTCGGAACTGTGATGAAAAAGTTACATACATCCACAGTTTTAGATTCTTTTGGATTTTATTGAAGGGCAGTGCTACGGTGCGAATACTTATTTTTTTTAGTATGGACTGAAGAGATGTAGCTGTTGACAGACAATAATACCTATAAAAATTGTTCCATTGAATGAGACAGCAGTTGCAAGTTTTGTCTGCTGATTGATTTTTAATTATATGAAATTAGTGATTATGATTAAATTCTTTAACATTTTTAGTGTTGACTTTTAAATTTTGGTAAAGGAATGAGTTTGGGTTGTTAATGGACCTTATAAGTTCATAAAATAACATAAAGAAAAAAGTAGGGTTTAGTGAAAGTGTTATTTAGTCTCAGAAAATAATAATAATAATAATAATAATAATAATAATAATAATAATAATTTAGCAGCAAATTACAAGTTAAAACCACTTGAAAAAAATTTTGAATAAAACGAAACAAGTCAAAATCCAAACTTTTTTTTTTAATTTAAAATATGAAATGAAATTTGAACTCATGACCTTTAAATGAGTATGAAAAGACTATACTATTTAAACTATAGCTCATAGATAAAAAACATGAAATCAAAACTTTCATTGAACATAACCAAATATATTTATCGTATAATTAATTAGATTAATGATTATGATAAATAATACTTTTTAATTTATTTTTTTTTTGAAATTTTTAATTTATATTAAATAGACATAATTGAT
>NC_029787.2:121404195-121406007 GCF_000816755.2 Arachis ipaensis
TTTATTTTTATTTTTTTTAGTGGTTTTAACTTTTAATTTATTGTTAAATTGTTGTTGTTGTTGTTATTATTATTATTTATTAAAATATTTTTTTTATGGTATTTCTCAATCCAACAAACTAAAATTAATCTGTTGCGGATCTGAGTTTTATTTAAAGGTCTGCCGCTGGATAATGGATTGCTGTATGCACAAGATGAGGTTCAAATTCCCTATACTTGATTAAGCGGACTAGTTATTATTATTTTTTTTGGTCTATCATCATCATCATCAACTATGCTACATCTACACAAAAATTAGCCACCAAAGTCTCAGTATAAAATAAGAGTTAATAGTCAAATCATCCATTCTTCAAATTAGTCCTCAAAAAATTTTTTTTAGTTATATTAGTCCTTAAAAGATAAAACGTAAGTCAAATTGGTCCTTCCGTTAGTTAGATGATGACATGTCACCTTAAGTGTCACGTGGCATGATGGCATGATAGGTTAATACCACATGTCACAAGATGATTGGTTGACGTGTCAGGTCAATGACACATAGCACGCAACGTGTCACTTGACATGTAAAAAAATTATTTATAATCAAAATAGTTTCTAAAAATCTAAACGTAAGTCATTTTCATCCCAAATATTTTAAAAATTAATCAAATTAGTCCTTATATAAATTTCTTTTATTTTTGTTTATAATATTAAATTTGAAGTATTTTTTACAATACTAATTTTAATATTATTTTTTTTATTTTTATTATTTTATGTAAAGAGAATTTTATTTATTAAGGTCTAAAAAATAATATTAAAATTAGTACTACAAAAAAATTTTAAATTTAATATTATGAAAAAAATAAAAGAAGTTTATATAAGGACTAATTTGATTAATTTTTAAAATTTTAGGGATGAACATAACTTGAGTCTGGACTTTCAGGGACTATTTTGATTATAAATAATTTTTTTTACATGTCAAATGACACGTGACATGCTAGGTATCATTGACCTGACATGTCAACCAATCATCTTGTGACACGTGGTATTAACCTACCACGTCATTATGCCACGTGGCACTTAACGTGACACGTCATCATCTAACTAACGAAAAGACCAATCTAACTTACGTTTTATCTTTTAAGGACTAATATAACTAAAAAAAATTTGAGGATTAATTTAAAAAATTGGTGATCTCTCAGGGACAAATTTAACTATTAACTCTATAAAATAAATATTAAAATATAAAAATACATTAAAAATAAATTAAACCACATATATTTATACATAAATTCATTAATAGCTTATTTTTATATTATTATTGTTATTTTCGAGGCCTAATAACACCTCTACTAAACCTAACTCTTTTTTCTATGTTATTCTATGGACTCATACTATTAATAACCCAAACCCATTCTTTTACCAAAATTGGTGAGTCAACACCAAAAAATCCAAGAATTTAATCATGACCACTAATTTCACATAATTAAAAATCAAACAGCGGATAAATTCTACAGCAGCTGAACTTAATGCAGCAGCTACCTCATTCAATGGAATAATTTTTACACATATTGTTGTCTATCAACAACTACATCTCTTTAATACATGCTGAAAAAAATAAGTATCCATACCGTAGCACTGCCCTTTATTAAAAGGTGTTTATCTCACAATGAGAGAAATTGTGGCTGACATTTTATTATCCCTGCAAAGCTGAGTCTTAAAATTGTTCATAAATGGTATTCTAGGATGCAAGAAATAAATATTATAAAAACCATCAAACCTTTAGAACCTTTGGAATTTTTTGTATGCTAGAAGTGTTTTTTTTGAACTTTTGAGA
>NC_029787.2:121406076-121411474 GCF_000816755.2 Arachis ipaensis
GCCAATTTATCATTAAACAAGACGGAAAAAAAATTTAAAAATGTATCCCTAGACGAGACAAAGACCGGTTTGATTATTAATCCGTTTCCTATATATTTATATATTAGATTTGATAGTTAGCGTTATACTTTTTGCTACTTTGGCAATTTTGGCGTTTGTTTGAGAGAAAGTGCATCTAAAAGAGATGTTTTGATGATTTAATTCATATAGAAAAATGAGTAGAGTTTGTAATGGAAGAAAAGAAAAACAAAAAAGAAAGAATGAAAAAATGATATTAAGGTTTTTTTATTTTGTTAATTTTGTGCAATATCTTATAGGTTAGGACTTTATTGGAAAGATAAAGGCACCACATGCTTCTTTCTCTCTTCTTTTTTTTCTTCTTTATGAAGTCTAAGTTCAATATTTTAAGGGTATTTATTTATGGAAAAGTCTAGGGGCCAGCAACTTTGTTAAATTCTGGCCAGCATATAACCAGCAAAGAAAAGTGAGCCATTGGATGAAATCTCACATCAATCTCACACCATTAAAACCATCATTGATGGCTATTTGATGGCTACAAATCACAAAAATTGCTGGCCCCCTAGCATTCCTCTTTATTTATATATATTGTGCCACAATCCTAATCAGATTTTGGAGTCAATTTGAGAAAAAGAGAGTAACCACTAAAGAGAGAAAGAAGAGAAAAAACAGAATTTTCATTTTTATCTAAAGCAGTAAACTTTAAATATCAGTATCTCATTAGTTCACCGTTGGATCGGCTTGAAATTTGAACTGCGTGTTTCTATCATCTTGTTCTTCATTCTGGATGGTAGAGATGTTGATTGAAAGTCATCAGTGAGAGAAATTGGCTTCACAAGAGAGAAATTAGGTTTCCCGTTTTTACACAGAGCAGCAATCTTTGAACGGCCGTTTCTCATTTTTTCACCATTGGATCAACGTGAAATTTGAACTATAGATTCTTCACATCTTGTTCTTTATTCTGAATGGTGAAAATTTTAATTGGAGGTCTGCAGAGGGAGAAATTGACTTCGACAGTAGCTCTATTTTTTGGGTACTTTTCATCTTCTTGCTTTTCATTTATGAGCTTTGGTGCTTTGATGTTTTGGCTGGTTATATGCACATTTTTGTGCTTTGTTTGAGACTCTCTTGTACCTCATTTGATTATAGTGGAGCTATTTTATTGGTCTGGACGACCCGTGATTTTTATCTCTCACATTGAGGGGGTTTTCCACGTTAAAATCTCGGTGTGTTATTGTTATTACTTTACTTGCTATATTTGGTTGTTATAGTTTCTGCCATATTGTATTGTGAGTGCTTCCATATTGTTCTTGTATTAGATATTTGTGTTGTTTTCGCTGTTAGGCTCTTTCATACTGGCACATCAGAGCTTGTTGGTATTTTCTGGGCTTATGATTCTGTGAACAATGGAAGCTAATACTAATACTATTAGGATGATTACTCTTAATGGTCCCAATTATGATTTGTGGAAGTCAAAGATGAAAGATTTGCTTTATGTCAAGAATTTTCATCAACCAGTTTTTGGTACAAAGAAACCTAATGATAAATCTGATGACGATTGGACTTTGTTGCATAGACAAGTTTGTGGATATATTAGGCAGTGGGTTGACGATAATGTGTTGAATCATATTATTGGAGAGACACGTGCTCGAACCCTTTGGATTAATCTTGAACAGTTGTATGCTCGAAAAACTGGGAATAACAAGATGTTTTTGATCAAGCAGTTGTTAGCTTTGAAGTATACAGATGGGACATCAATGACAGATCACTTGAATAATTTCCAAAGAATGATGAATCAGTTATCTTTCATGGGTATCAAGTTTGATGAAGAGGTTCAAGAATTGTTACTTGGCTCCTTACCAGACTCGTGGGAAATTCTCGGAATGTCATTGTCCAATTCTGCTCCTGATGGTGTAATCTCTATGGATCTTGCCAAGAGCAGTGTTTTAGATAAAGAGATGAGAAGAAAGTCACAAGGTACATCGACTACACATTCAGATATTCTCGTTTCTGAGTCTAGGGGGAGAAACAAAAGTCGATATCCTAAAAGTAGAGATCAAAGCAGAAGCAAGTCTCGAGGAAAGTATAAGAATATTGAGTGTCATCATTGTGGTCAAAAGGGACATGTGAAGAAATTTTGTTGGTAGCTAAAGAAGGAGAAAGCCAAGGCAAGTAAAGAAAAGAGCACAAATAAAGATGATGGTAACAAGGAAGTCAAGGTTAATGTAACTCATGATGATTTTCTTGTTGTTGAGGAGTTTGAATATGTTAACCTTGTTGATAATAGCACTAGTTGGGTGATTGATAGTGGTGCTTCTATTCATATTACATCTAGGAGGGATTTGTTTACATCTTATACTCCTGGTGATTTTGGTGATGTGAAAATGGCTCATCAAGGTGTTACAAAATGTGCCGGTGTTGGACAGGTTTGCTTAGAAACCTCCAACGGTACCAAGTTGACTTTGAAGCGTGTGAAGCATGTTCCAAATATTCGATTAAACTTACTTTCTGTTGGTAAATTGTGTGATAAATACTTGGATAGCTCATTCTCTCATGATAGTTGGAAGTTCACCAAGGGTTCCATGGTAGTTGCTAGAGGTACTCGACATTCTACTATTTATTTAACTCAAGCAAAGATTGTGAAAGATGTTGTTAATGCTGCTGAGTTTGTTGATGAAACTGATTTATGGCACAAGAGATTATGTCATATGAGTGAGAAGAGCATGAATATGTTATCCAAGAGGAATCTTTTATCTGGTTGTAAGGTTGCTTTACAAAAGTGTAACCATTACTTTGCTGGAAAACAAAACAGGGTTTCTTTTAAGAGTCAGCCACCTTCAAGAAAGCCGGAGATACTTGACTTGGTGCATCCTAATGTATGTGGGCCGATGAAGACAAGAACACTTGGAGGGTCTATCTATTTTGTAACCTTTATTGATGATCATTCTAGGAAATTATGAGTTTACACTTTGAAGATCAAATATCAAGTTTTAAATGTGTTCAAGCAATTTCAAGCTTCTGTTGAAAGAGAAACTGGAAAGAAGTTGAAATGCATTCGTACTGACAATGGTGGTGAGTACTCAGGTCCATTTGATGCTTATTATAAAGAGCATGGTATAAGACATCATAAGACTCCTCCAAAGACTCCTCAGTTGAATGGCTTGGCTGAAAGGATGAATAGAACATTGGTTGAAATAGTTAGGTGCTTATTGTCACAATCTGGATTGGAAAATTTCTTTTGGGGTGAAGCTTTAAGCATTGTTGTTCATGTCTTGAGCCGGACACCATGTGTTCCCTTGCAATTTGAAGTGCCAGAGAAGATATGGTCAGGTAAAGATGTTTCTTATGATCATTTCAGAGTCTTTGGATGTAAAACTTTTGTTCATATTCCCAAAGATGAGAGATCTAAGCTTGATGTAAAGATTAGGCAATGTATTTTTATTGGCTATGGCATGGATGAGTTTGGTTACAAGTTTTATGATCCTGTTAGCAAGAAGGTGATTCAGAGTAGAGATGTTGTCTTTGTTGAAGACCAAACACTGAAGGATGTTGATAATGTAGAGAAGCCAATGGTTCAGCCTAGTGATGATTTTTCTGACTTGGACATTACTCTCTCTATGTCTATGGTAGAAGATGGTAGAGTTGAAGTTCAAAATAATGAGCATGATACAAGTGCAGGTAAAAATGGAACAGTTGATCCGATACTTGATGAAGTTGGTGATGATGATCAAGATGAAGAACCAGCTTTGGAAATTCCTGCAAATGCACTCAGAAGGTCTACAAGAGAGAGGAAGCCTTCGTCAAGGTATTCTCCACATGAGTTTGTTTTGTTGACTGATGGGGGAGAACCTGAATAATTTGGAGAGGCTATTGAAGATGAAAGCAAAGCTCAATGGCTTGAAGCTATGCAAGAAGAAATGAAGTCCTTACTTGAGAATGATACCTATGAGTTGGTAAAGCTACCAAAGCGTATGCGAGTTTTGAAGAACAAATGGGTATTCAGAATCAAGAATGAAGAACACAATTCTAAGCCTCGGTATAAGGCTAGATTGGTTGTTAGAGGTTTTAGCTAGAAAAAAGGTGTTGATTATGAGGAGATCTTTTCTCCTGTTGTGAGGATGTCATCCATTCGTGCTGTGCTTAGATTAGCAGCGTCTCTTGATTTGGAGATTGAGCAAATGGATGTGAAGACAGCTTTTTTTCATGGTAATTTAGATAAAGAGACTACAGGGAGCAACCGGAGGGCTTTGTTGTTAAAGGAAAAGAAGATTTTGTGTGCAAGTTTAAGAAGAGTCTTTATGGGTTGAAGCAAGCTCCAAAACAGTGGTACAAGAAGTTTGAATCTGTTATGGGGAAGCATGGTTATCGTAAGAGTTAAGACAACTTCAGATCATTGTGTATTTGTGCAAAAATTTTCTGATAATGATTTTATCATTCTTTTACTTTATGTGGATGATATTTTGATTGTGGGCAATAATGTTTTGAGGATTAATGAGTTGAAGAAACAGTTGAGCAAATTCTTTGCTATAAAGGACTTGGGTCCTGCCAAACAGATTTTGGGCATGACTATTACTCGTTATAGAGATTTCAAGAAGCTTTATTTGTCACAGGAGAAGTACATAAAGAAGGTGCTTCAAAGGTTTGGCATGAATGATGCCAAATGTGTTGCTAGTTCTTTTGCTCCTCATTTTAAGTTGAGCACCAAGCAGTGTGATGAGCGGATAATTTATACGCTTTTTGGCATTGTTTTTAGTATGTTTTTAGTAGGATCTAGTTACTTTTAGGGATGTTTTCATTAGTTTTTATGTTAAATTCACATTTCTGGACTTTACTATGAGTTTGTGTGTTTTTCTGTGATTTCAGGTATTTTCTGGCTGAAATTGAGGGACTTGAGCAGAAATCAGATTCAGAGGTTGAAGAAGGACTGCTGATGCTGTTGGATTCTGACCTCCCTGCACTCAAAGTGGATTTTCTGGAGCTACAGAACTCGAAATGGCGCGCTTCCAATTGCGTTGGAAAGTAGACATCCAGGACTTTCCAGCAATATATAATAGTCTATACTTTGGCCAAGAATAGATGACGTAAACTGGCGTTCAATGCCAGCTCTCTGCCCAAATCTGGCGTCCAGCGCCAGAAAAGGAGCCAAAACCAGAGTTGAACGCCCAAACTGGCACAAAAGCTGGCGTTCAACTCCAAGAAGGACCTCTACACGTGCAACACTCAGGCTCAGTCCAAACACACACCAAGTGGGCCCAGGATGTGGATTTATACATCAATTACTTACTCATATAAACCCTAGTAGCTAGTTTATTATAAATAGGACCTCTTACTATTGTATTAGACATCTTTGGATTACCTTATGATCCTTTGATCACGTTTT
>NC_029787.2:121411656-121414148 GCF_000816755.2 Arachis ipaensis
TGATGAGCTCCTAACTCGCGATTGCAGGGCGTTAGTGACAGACGCAAAAGGATAGTAAATCCTATTCCAGCATGATCGAGAACCGACAGATGAATAGCCATGCCGTGACAGGGTGCGTGAGCATATTATTCACTGAGAGGATAAGATGAAGCCATTGGCAAGGGTGATGCCTCCAGACGATTAGCCGTGCTGTGACAGGGCATTGGATCATTTTCCCGAGAGATGACCGAAAGTAGCCATTGACAGTGGTGATGTATCACATAAAGCCAGCCATGGAAAGGAGTGAGACTGATTGGATGAAGATAGCAGGAAAGCAGAGGTTCAGAGGAACGAAAAGCATCTCCATTCGCTTATCTGAAATTCCTACCAATGATTTACATAAGTATCTCTATCCCTATTCTATTATTTATTATTCGAAAACTCCATAATTATTTTATATCCGTCTGACTGAGATTTGCAAGGTGACCATAGCTTGCTTCATACCAACAACCTCCGTGGGATTCGACCCTTACTCACGTAAAGGTATTACTTGGACGACCCAGTGCACTTGCTGGTTAGTTGTATCGAAGTTGTGACAAATTATGAATGCGTAATCACGATTACGCGTACCAAGTTGCTCACGTGCTAGGAATAGTTTGAGCCTGGACATCACAATTTTGTGCACCAAGTTTTTGGCGCCGTTGCCGGGGATTGTTTGAGTTTTCGGCAAGCTTTTGGTCCGGTAACATCAGTGCCAAGTTTGATCCGGCAACAACACCAAGTTTTTGGCGCCGTTGCCGGGGATTGTTCGAGTTTGGACAACTGACGGTTCATCTTGTTGCTCAGATTAGGTAGTTTTCTTTTTATTTTATTTTCAAAAAATTTTCAAAAATATTTCTAAAATTTTCTCATCTGTTTTCGAAAATAATAAAAATGTTTTCAAAAAAATTTTTATTCAAAATTTTTAAGAATGAATTCTAGTGTTTCATGAAGCATGTTGAAGCCTGGCTGGCTGTAAAGCCATGTCTATTCCTTTGGGAATGAGTATGTCAGGCATGTCATATCTGAATTACATGCTGAAGCTTGGCTGGCCATTGGCCATGTCTAGTGTTTTGGACCGGAGCTTTCATTGAAAGCTTGGCTGGCTAGTGAGCCATGTCTAATTCCTGGACTGAAACTTTAGACTAAGAATGCAAGATTCCTGGAATTCATATTAAAAATTTTGGAATCCTTATTTTCCTTTTTCAATTAATTTTTCGAAAAATCCAAAAAAAATTAGAAAATCATAAAAAAATCAAAAATATTTTTCTGTTTCTTGTTTGAGTCTTGAGTCACATTATAAGTTTGGTGTCACTTGCATATGCATCTAGCAATTTTTCGAAAATATCATGCATTCATAGTGTTCTTCATGATCTTCAAGTTGTTCTTGGTAAGTCTTCTTGTTTGATCTTGATGATTTTTTGTTTTGTGTCTTTTCATGTTTATCATATGCATTCTTGAATTCTTAGTGCCTAAGCATTAAAGAATTCTAAGTTTGGTGTCTTGCATGTTTTCTTTGCATTAAAATTTTTTTCAAAATATGTTCTTGATGTTCATCTTGACATTTAAAGTGTTCTTGGTGTTCATCTTGACATTCATATCATTCTTGCATGCATTCATTGTTTTGATCTAAAAATTTCATGCATTGCATCTTTTTAGTGTTTTTCTCTCTCATCATAAAAATTCAAAAATAAAAAAAATATATCTTTCCCTTTTTCTCTCATCAAATTCGAAAATTTGAGTTGACTTTTTCAAAAATTTTTAAAATCAAGTTGTTTCTTATGAGTCAAATCAAATTTTCAATTTGAAAATCTTATCTTTTTCAAAAATCAAATCTTTTTCAAAAGTCTTAGTTATTTTCGAAAATAACAATAACAATTAATGTTTTGATTCAAAAATTTCAAGTTTGTTACTTGCTTGTTAAGAAAGATTCAAACTTTAAGTTCTAGAATCATATCTTGTGATTTCTTATGAATCAAGTCATTAATTGTGATTTTAAAAATCAAATCTTTTTTTCAAAAACTAATTTCTATCATAACTTTTCAAAAATATCTTCTTATCTTACCTGTTTCAAAAAGTTGGTTTCAAAATATCTTTTCTAACCTCCTAACTTCTTATCTTTTCAAAATTTGTTTCAACTAACTAACTAACTTTTTGTTTGTTTCTTATCTTTTTCAAAACCACCTAACTAACTCTCTCTCTCTCATTTTCGAAAATATCTTCCCCCTTTTTCAAAATTTCTTTTTAATTTATTAATTATTTTAATTTTTAAATTTTCGAAAATTACTAACATTTTTCAAAAATCACTAACTCCTTTTCAAAAATAATTTTCGAAAATTCCCTCCTTCTCTCTCATCTTATTTTATTTATTTATTCATCTACTAACATCTCTTCCTCACATCATCACCAAATTCGAACCCCCTCCTCTATCTGTGTTCGAATTTCTTCTTCTTTTCTTCTACTAACAATAAGGA
>NC_029787.2:121414462-121415639 GCF_000816755.2 Arachis ipaensis
TATGCCCTTCATGAGCTTTGATGAGTATTCCTCTTCTGAAGAGAATGAGGATGTTACTGAAGAGCAAACTGCCAAGTTTCTTGGTGCAATCATGAAGCTGAATGCCAAATTATTTGGCATTGATACATGGGAAGTTGAACCTCCCTTGTTCATCAATGAACTAAGTGATCTGGATCAACTGACATTGCCTCAGAAGAGACAGGATCCTGGAAAGTTCATATTACCTTGTACCATAGGCACCATGATCTTTAAAGGCTCTGTGTGACCTTGGTTCAGGGATAAACCTCATGCCCCTTTCTATAATAGAGAAACTGGGAATCTATGGGGTACAAGCTGCTAGAATCTCATTAGAGATGGCAGACAATTCAAGAAAACAGGCTTATGGACAGGTAGAGGACGTGCTAGTAAAGGTTGAGGGCCTTTACATCCCTACTGATTTCATAGTCTTGGATACTGGAAAGGAAGAGGATGAATCCATCATCCTAGGAAGACCTTTCCTGGCCACAGCAAGAGCTGTGATTGATGTTGACAGAGGTGAAATAGTCCTTCAATGGAATAAGGACTCCCTTGTGTTTAAAACTCAAGGATCTCCCTCTGCAACCATGGAGAGGAAGCAGAAAAAGCTTCTCTCAAAGCAGAGTCAACCAGAGCCCCCACAGTCAAACTCTAAGTTTGGTGTTGGGAGGCCACAACCAAACTCTAAGTTTGGTGTTAAACTCCCATATCCAAACTCTAAGTTTGGTGTTGGAGAGTTTCAACAATGCTCTGCACATCTGTGAGGCTCCATGAGAGCCCACTGTCAAGCTATTGACATTAAAAAAGCGCTTGTTGGGAGGCAACCCAATGTTTATTTTATCTAACTATATTTTTTATTAGTTATATGTCTTTGTAGGTTCATGATCATGTGGAGTCACAAAATAAATATAAAAATTGAAAACAGAATCAAAAACAGCAGAAGAAAAATCACACCCTGGAGGAGCATCTGTCTGGCGTTCAGTGCCAGAACAGAGCATGGTGCTGGCGCTGAACGCCCAAAATGGGCAGCTTCTGGGCGCTGAACGCTAGAACAGGCATGGTTCTGGTGTTCAACGCCAGAAATGGCACACAAATGGGCGCTGAACGCCCAAAATGGCCACCAACCTGGCGCTGAACGCCCAGAGTTGGGTACAAAGGCATT
>NC_029787.2:121415702-121419543 GCF_000816755.2 Arachis ipaensis
AATTCACACAACACACCCCTCTACACTCCTCTTGGCCAAAACCACATCTCCCCCTCCCTCTCCATACTTCTTCTTCTTCTTCTTCTATTCTTTTGTTTATTGCTCGAGGGCGAGCAATATTCTAAGTTTGGTGTGGTAAAAGCATAGCTTTTTTGTTTTTCCATTACCATTGATGGCATCTAAGACCGGAGAATCCTCTAGAAGAGGGAAAGGGAAAACAAAAGCTTCCACATCCGAGTCATGGGAGATGGAAAGGTTCATCTCCAAAGCCCATCAAGACCACGTCTATGATGTTGTGGCCAAAAAGAAGGTGATCCCTGAGGTCCCTTTTAAACTCAAAAGAAATGAGTATCCGGAGATCCGACATGAAATTCAAAGAAAAGGTTGGGAAGTTCTAACAAATCCCATCCAACAAGTCGGCATCCTAATGGTTCAAGAGTTCTATGATAATGCATGGATCACCAAGAACCATGATCAAAGTAAGAACCCGGATCCAAAGAACTATGTTACAATGGTTCGGGGGAAATACTTAGATTTTAGTCCGGAAAATGTGAGGTTGGCGTTCAACTTGCCACTACAAAACTTGAAATGGCGCGCTTCCAATTGCGTTGGAAAGTAGACATCCAGAGCTTTCCATAAATATATAATAGTTCATACTTTGGCCAAGAATAGACGACGTAAACTAGCGTTCAACGCCAGCTCTCTGCCCAAATCTGGCGTCCAGCGCCAGAAAAGGAGCCAAAACCAGAGTTGAACGCCCAAACTGGCACAAAAGCTGGCGTTCAACTCCAAGAAGAATCTCTACACGTGCAACACTCAGGCTCAGCCCAAACACACACCAAGTGGGCCCAGGAAGTGGATTTATACATCAATTACTTACTCATGTAAACCCTAGTAGCTAGTTTATTATAAATAGGACCTCTTACTATTGTATTTTGCTCCTCATTTTAAGTTGCGTGCACCACAGTGTCCAACCACTGATGAGGAGAAACAAGCAATGAATGAAATTCCTTATGCCTCAGCTGTTGGAAACTTGATGTATGCTATGGTGTGTACTAGACCAGACATTGCTCATGCGGTTAGTACTGTGAGTCGTTTTCTCTCTAATCCAGGAAAAGAACACTGGAGTGCTGTTAAATGGATTATGAGATATCTCAAAGGTACAACTAACTTGAGTTTGAGTTTTGGTGGTGAGAAACCTTTGCTAGTTGGCTTTACTGATGCAGACATGTCAGGAGATATTGATTCTCGAAAGTCTACTTCAGGTTATTTGGTCAAGTTTGCAGGGGGAGCTAATTCATGGCAGTCAAGGTTACAGAAGTGTGTTGCACTTTCTACCACAGAGGCAGAGTTTATTGCAGCAACTGAAGCATGTAAAGAGTTGTTGTGGATGAAGAAGTTTCTTATAGCACTTGGTTTCAAATAAGACCGTTATGTGTTGTTGTGTGATAGTCAAAGTGCTATTCATCTTGCCAAGAATTCTACTTTTCATGCAAGATCTAAACATATTGATGTTAGGTATCACTAGATACGGGATGTGTTAGATTCCAAGTTGTTAGAACTTGAAAAAGTTCACACTGATGACAATGGGGCTGATATGATGACAAAAGCATTGTCAAGAGATAAGTTTGAAACATGTTGTTTGATCGCCGGAATGGCGAGGGCCTCCACCTAGTCGAGAAGGGGGAGATTTGTTGGGTTTTTTGTCTCTCCTTTGTAAGGACCAAGCCCAACATTTTGAGGGTGTTTCTTTGCACCCATTGTGCCATAATCCTAATCAGATTTTGGGGTCAATTTGAGAGAAAGAGAGTAGCCACCAAAGAGAGAAAGAAGAGAGAAAACATAATTTCTGTTTTTATCCAAAGCAGTAAACTTCAAATGGCAGTTTCTCATTAGTTCACCGTTGGATCGATTTGAAACTTAAACTGCGTGTTTCTCTCATTTTGTTCTTCATTCCGGACGGTGGAGATGTTGATTGGAAGTATTTAGTGAGAAAAATTGGTTTTGCAAGAGAGAAATTAGGTTTCTCATTTCTGCACAGAGTAGAAATCTTTGAATGGCAGTTTCTAATTTTTTCACCGTTAGATTGATGTGAAATTTAAACTATAGATTCTTCACATCTTGTTCTTCATTTTGAGTGGTGGAGATTTTAATTGGAGATTTGCAGAAGGAGAAATTGGCTTCGACAATAGCTCTATTTTTTGGATACTTTTCATCTTCTTGCTTTTCATTTGTGAGCTTTGGTGCTTTGATATTTTGGCTGGTTATATGCATGTTTTTGTGCTTTGTTTGAGACTCTCTTGTACCCCATTTGATTATAGTGGAGCTATTTCATTGCTCTGGATGACCCATGGTTTTTATCTCTCACATTGAAGGGGTTTTCCACGTTAAAATCTCGGTGTGTTCTTGTTAGTGCTTTACTTTCTATATTTGGTTGTTATAGTTGCTACTATATTGTGTTGTGAGTGCTTTCATATTATTCTTGTATTAGATATTTGTGTTGTTTCTGCTGCTAGGTTCTTTCACTTCTTCCCCTTTCTCTTCCTCGTCATCCTCAAATTTATCAACATAAACGATGGTGATAGAAAGATAAGAAGAACAAAGGTAGCAGAAAATAAAAATAATGGTTAGAAAAGAACCAGAAGCCTTCAAAGGAGTAGAACTGCAGAAGAGTACTCTAACCTCATTAGTGACAATCTGACAATGAAGTTGAGTGTAATAGTAAATTCAGAATTTATATTTTTTTTAATGCTTGCCAATTATAAGAACTACTCGATTAATTTAATTATATATTTTATGGACCAATTTAAATTTGATTTTTTTCATTAACTTGATAATTGTATAATTTTTTTAGATGATTTTTATTATTAACCCTAATTTCACAATTATATATGTGGCTCATATTGACTCGGTGGTTGACTACTGCAAAACGTAAGATGTAAGTTTTTTTTTTTTAAACAAAGAGCTCAACACAGTACAGTGGAGCATTCAAACAGAAACAAAACAAGCAAACAAATTATAATAAACGTAATAACATTAAAAGAAGCTCCCTTGTCATCTCCGGCATTGTCATCAACAACTAAAGGGGTCCACACCACTCTATTCGTTGTGGCTCAACACAGTCATGTCGGTGATTTCTTCAACACCTTTGCTTTTATTCTGGAATATCCTTCTATTCCTCTCTAGCCATATGTTCCAAACCACCGCACAGAAACATCTGAATCGTTGCTCTCTCTTCTCCCTCCTCCTTGGCCCCTCCGTCCAACACAGAAAATGTTCCCTCATTGTCCCTGAAATAGACCATTGTTGGCCAACCATCGATAACCAAGCACTCCACACCTGCTAAGCAAACTCGCAGCATAGAAACAAATGGTGCACATGTTCCGCATATTTATTACATAGAACACAGACGTTATCTTCCTGGTTAAGGATCCCTAGCCGGCTTAGCCGTTCTTTTGTATTCACCCTACCTATCAGCACAAACCAAGCAAATAGCTATACTCTCGGTGGAACCAACCCTTTTCAGATGGTCTTTGTGAAATTGTAGCTTGTCACCTCCTCCGGGAGTGTCGTCTCCTGCAAAAACTGAACAAATGAGTTAGTTGAATAAACTCCTTGTCTATCATATTTTTATACTATCCTATCCTCTCTGTTAACTACTAGTTGCACAGGTCTCAATACTTTATGTAATTGACCCAATAGTTCCAACTCCCATTGAAAGAACTCTCTCCTTCATTGAAAGTTCTAAATCCGGTCAAACACATCCCAAAACCTACAATCTCCTATAACAAACTCACATTGGTTTAAAACACAGAAAAACCTCAAAAATTATAGTTAAAAG
>NC_029787.2:121419677-121419983 GCF_000816755.2 Arachis ipaensis
GCAAGATGTAAGTTGTAAGTAATGTTTCGTAAGTTTTTAGTAGTTTTGAAAATTATAGTTAGACTCGTGCAAGACTCAAACATCATGGGAAGTAGGAACCAATGGAGCAGAAAGTGTGAAGAGGCCCACAACCCAAAAGTCACCACCAATGTGAAACAAGATGAGCCATTGGCACTCTATTGCTTCCACAAAAGGCTTTTCAGAAACCCAAAGGTCGGAAAACAACTAAATTAGAAATATATTTTGATAAAAATTTCAAATAATATTACATTTTCAAGTCTTCTTATAAATCAACTTAAATAATAA
>NC_029787.2:121420015-121427366 GCF_000816755.2 Arachis ipaensis
TATTTAAAAAATTCTACAGCGAACGCCGCGCTGCAAATTAGGAGAAGACAGAACTTCGTATCGCACTACAAGAAGGCCTGCGTTAGTTGCTATGTTTTACACTTTTACCACAAAGTACATTTGATTATGAGCAAGTGTGATGTATATATATATTTTTGAGAAAATGATGCTTCGTAAACTTTTTGTATATTTATAAATATTTTCACAAAATGTTTATTTTGAAAAAGTCAATAGGTCCCTTTCTTTTTTTATAAGTCAATGTCTTATTAGCCATTACCACGCTAGTCACGATAATATCATTTTGTTAGTTCCATTTTATGTGGCAACAAGGAGCACAATCAATCAATTATTCATTGAACTTGGACATTTTATTGATAAATTATTAGTGACCTAAATTGCTTCAAGATATTATAAATTTTTGAAAAAAATATTTAGATAATTATTTTTTAAAAAGTATTAGAGATATGATTATTAGTGTTACATTATCCTGTCAGGTTACGCTTTTGGGATGAGTCATGGTATTAGAGTTCTAAATCCGGAAGGTCAAGAGTTTGAATCTTGGTGAATCCAAAATTAGCTTTTTATAACATGAGATGATTATTATCCTGGTATCCAGATGGTTATCCCTACACATTGTATACTTAGGCCATTGACTCTACTACTCAATTTAAATACAGTTAACTTTACCTGAAATTTAATGGTGAAATTATATATAAATACTTTTTACGTGGTGTTTTGATAATTTTCATGATCTGAAAATAAGATTATTACAGTGAGTGAGTGTGAGTTGGAGTTGGAAAAATCCAATGAGGTCCCAGCGCAACTGATTCGATTTCCACCAACAAATATCTTTATCATCATCATCATCATCATCGTAATTTCTTATTCCACTACTTCTGCTTCTCCTCTTCCTCATCATCATCAATGGCTTCTTCTGCTTCCCTATTCAACTCGTTGACTTGCCCTTCCCGTTCTCCTCTTCGCTACTCTCTTACCCGCACCGCCGCCACCCCCACTTTCCTCAGACCGGCTTCCTCACCCTTCTTCTCCACATCCACAAGCCTCTCTTCTTCTTCTTCTTCTTCTTCTTCTTCCGTTATCTGCAAAGCTGTCTCTGTTAAGCCCCAAACCGGGATCGAAGGTCTCAACATTGCCGAAGATGTTACCCAGGTTATTGCTCTTGTTTTTATATTTTATTTTCTTTCGATGGTCAATTGGAATATCTAGAAGATTTGATCCGTTTTATTTGGTGTACTCTCTCAATTTGGCGTATTTTGATAATCTAAATGTGTCCGTGGATAAGTTCTTGTTGCAAATTTTGACTCCTTTATGATTCACCTTGTTTATTCTTTATGCGTGAGAAATAAGCATTCTATAGCATCTTGATATATATATATTTTTTTGAAATGCCACAGCTTATAGGAAAAACCCCAATGGTTTACCTGAACAATATAGTGAAAGGATGCGTGGCCAATGTTGCTGCCAAGCTTGAGATTATGGAGCCATGCTGTAGTGTCAAAGACAGGTGAGAACTGAGAACCTGAATCATTGCTTGTGAGGTCTAAATATCATATGCTTGCATGTTTTACTTGTTTTCCATTTTCATGAAAATATCTGGTGAAGGATGTGACTCTGATGAAAATGATTGTTGTGATTTTTCCAGTTATCTCTTTGTCAGATTATATTGTTTCAATCTTCTTTTTTAACATAGATGAAAATTATTACATAATAAGATGAAGGTGACAATAATGCCAATTAACTGTTAGCTCTATAAGAAACTACGAAAATAATGAGGTTGATGTTAATATTTCTGTAAGACTGCATTCTGTATATGACCTTATGAGCTATGCTTATTTGAAATTGAATCTTTAACCATTTTTTTTAAAACACTTTGTATTTTTATTCTTGCAGGATAGGGTATAGCATGATACTTGATGCTGAGCAGAAAGGAGCTATAACACCTGGGAAGGTAAATCTATTATAGAAATGATTTGTGTTCTTTCCTTGCAGATTAGCCATAAAAGCTATTGCTTCAAACACACTATTTGTTGTTCTCAGTTAACTTGTTTCTTGTGTGCTTTCAGAGTGTTTTAGTCGAACCTACTAGTGGAAACACAGGAATTGGTCTTGCCTTTATAGCGGCTTCAAAAGGATATAAACTCATTCTGACAATGCCTGCATCAATGAGTTTAGAAAGACGAGTTCTTCTGAAAGCTTTTGGGGCTGAGCTTGTTTTAACTGAGGCAGCAAAGGGCATGAATGGAGCAGTTCAGAAAGCTGAAGAAATTTTGAAAACTACACCTAATGCATACATGCTTCAACAATTCGATAATCCGTCTAATCCTAAGGTAAACAGTAACAGTCCATTTTATGGTAAAATATATTAATCCAATTTTTAGGCCGTGTGTTGTACTGAGCATTTTATCAAAAACCATGCTTCAAGCAGCAGTCCAAACTATAGGTTAGAAGAAATACAAAAGCAAGTCAAGTCAAAAGGTTAGGGATAAACATTCTTTGCTGTTCGTTTTCTGAACATATCCCCCTTAATTGATTACAAGTAAATGCTCATGGGTCTGAGGGCATAACCAAGATTCCCCACATAATTCAAAGAGCTTACTTAAAACTCTAAAGTCCTTATCTAACAGCTGGATTATGAAGCTTTAACTATTAACTGTGTAGCTGTTTTTGAAGGTTGGTATCCCATTACACAAAACTATCTTGAATGAAGTTTTGATTAGTTTATGCAGCTACAACACAGGATTAGGGTTAATCCTATTGAGAACTGCTTTCCAAATAAATGAACTACCTTTGAACCCTAGCTAGTGGCAATGAGGACTTAATCGAACCAGTCCTTGGGTTACTCTCTCCCTGGGAATCATGACCTTAAACTTAGTTTGTTAGGTGTTAGCCTCTAAATTGATATTTTTTAATGGAAAAGGGGGTAATTGTTCAAATTGTAGTTTGTAAGCTGATATTTGCTTACCCCTGTTGTGTGTAGTTGAATGGAAGATGTTGTACGACATGTCATAAATTGAATTCTGTCTCTACCATAGTGAGCTGTGGTATGATCTGATATATGAAGTTGGATTCAACTATGCAGATACATTATGAGACAACTGGCCCTGAGATATGGGAAGATACAAGAGGCAAAGTTGATATTTTTGTTGCAGGAATTGGAACTGGTGGAACCATTTCCGGTGTTGGTCAATTCCTAAAACAGAAAAATCCAAACGTAAAGGTAACCATCTCAATTGGCATTATCAAATTGATGGTATCTCTCAGTTTTTTTAACTTCAATAAACAAAATGACTAACATTAATTGTCCCTAAATTTAAAAATACTTGATGTACATGGTTTGATACGGAAATAAAAGATAAATAAGAAGACAAGAATTCAAACTGAATAAAAAGATTACATTGGAATTGAAATAACAATAAAAAGGATAGATTGAAATTGAATACAAAGAGAATCACTCTACTTTATACCCAATTTCTTGACGCAACAAGAAAGGGACTCCTCAACCTTCTACCCAATTCCCCGATGTAACAAGAGAGGGACTCCTCAACCTCAATTGTCCACACCATGGTTTCATCACGAAACCAAAAAGGGGTTTTGAAAACCTCTAAATCATTCTATCCTACAACTACAATAGCTAAGGAGGTATTTATAACCTCTTATTAGGTTAAAACAAAGAAAACCCTAAAGCCCATAAACATAAGGCCCAATCTAGTAATTAAATAAACAAAATCAAAATACATTAAATAAAATATTCTAAAAATGTAAACTAAAATATCTTCTAAATAACTCTTGAACTCTTCATATCATGAACATTTGAAGCACGTATCATGGTTCTTTTTACTCAATCAATGAACTAGTCATGTCTTGTTATCCCTTGGAGTAATAATTTGAGTTTGAGGGAAGCTCTCTAATAAGTTGGGTTCCATTTAGCATTTTCTTCGTTATGTATCAGGTTATTGGTGTAGAGCCTACGGAAAGCAATATACTTTCTGGTGGAAAGCCTGGTAAGAAAGCAGAACAAGTTCTACATACTGAGTCCAATACGCTAGTCTTTAAGTAATCCCTTAATTGTATGTTGTTTCTCTTTCCTCTTAACCACAGGACCTCACAAGATTCAGGGTATTGGGGCTGGTTTTGTGCCCAGGAATTTGAACCAAGATATACTTGATGAAGTTATAGAGGTCTGTTGTTTTGTTTTCCCATCTTCTTTCTCCTCTCTTCCTTTTTTTGTATAAAAAAAATAATAAACATAAAAACTTTTTGGAGTTATAATTCAATATGTCCTGTTTAGTACTCTCCATAACTCGGTTTATAAAAATAAAATAAATTAATTAATTCTTTTATCAAGACATGGCAGTTGCATGACTTTGTAATGAGTCATTATGCTTCATTCTTTTAGTACAGGGTTCTTTCTTTGGTACGGAATTCCCTTCTGCCTACATCCATATCTAATTACCGTGTCCTTGTTGGGTTGATCATTTGCTATCAAATTGGGTGGATGTTATATTCTGTTTAGAACTGGATCAGTAAATTCGGGAACATACTAGGGTATTGATGGAATGATTGAACAGTGTTTCTAAAAATCCTAGAATCATGTATTAAAAGTTTGAAACACAGGAAGTTTGAAGGCTCTTCTCTCTCTTCTCCAAATCTTGTTGAATATGTAACTGACTGATGAATCCCCTGCTCTCCACATTTATATTCAACTAAGCATTATATCATATCCTTCCTGTCATTTTTTAATTTAGATGATGTTTAGCAACTTTCGGCTTTGATGGGGAATGAAAATGTCACTTCTGTATCTCACATACAGCATTTAATGCTCTGATTTGCCAATTGTTTTTGTGGCAATATTTTCATAGTTGATATTTATATTCAGCTTCAGATTCAGTTTTATCGTTGGTTACTCTTTAATAACTTTTGTCATGTCTAACGACATGGGGAAACCATATTGACCAGTAGTAAACCTTTCTTCATACGCTGGTTTATTGTTCCTAGTTCTTGCCATTGCTACTATTTTTCTCAATTCAATGCACATCTGAAGCTTTTTTGGGTGGTTTAGTTTATATGTATGTGGCATAGGAACAACCTAACAGGATAAATAGTGAATAATTGAACATCCATTTTTCTTTCTGTTCTATAATTGATTCCTATCCCATGTGAATACGGCAGGTATCGAGTGATGAAGCTGTTGAAACTGCAAAGCAATTAGCACTCCAAGAAGGCTTACTGGTTAGTGCCATGTGTCATCTTTTAACTGTTTCTGTCATTTTAGTTGCATGATTATTTTTAATTGTTCATGCAATATCCCATGCCTTTTGCATAATAGGGTATAATGACTTCTTTTGATCCATATAGCTGATCCCACCTAGTGGGAAAAGGCTTTTTCAGTTTTTTGTTAGTGTTGTTGTACATGCAATGCCGACCCCACCTAGTGGGACAAGACTTTGTTGTTGTTGTTGTTGTACATGCAATATCCCATGTACTGACGCAGTTACACAACTCATGCCAAAGTAGCTTGAAAATTGAAACGATCTAGCACAAGATAATGGAATTTGACATGGTTACTGTGTTAATTTAGTTGTATCATGTGCATGAAGAGTCCTATTATGTGGACATAAAATTTAATCTTCTTTGGAGTGCTTGTCAAAGCTAACTCTTTAAATCTTACAACACCCCAGTAATTTTCTGGCCCAAAATGAAGAGCAAGATCTGTTGATGTTATACTTTAAAACTTTCATGCTCACTTCAATTGGAATGCAGGTGGGAATTTCTTCTGGAGCAGCTGCAGCAGCTGCAATAAGGGTTGGAAAGAGACCTGAGAATGCAGGGAAGCTTATTGCGGTAAGTGCATTCCCTCAAATAATAATAAAAAGCAACAGATGGATATGTTACAAGGAATTTAATCCGCCTCAAATAGGACGTATGTTTACTGAATTTACAAACATCATACAGATTTATATACGTATGATTCCTTTATTGGAACGTAGGGTTAAGTGTCCATCTGCTTGTACGGTAGCATAATTTTTTTTTTTTTCGCATGGGAGAATATGCTTTTGTCCTGCTATTTTGGGTGACCAAGTTTCTTTTATATTGCGTTGTGTCTCCACAACTTGGCAAGCTGCAATTTTTTAGTCTTTAATTTGGGTAGAACCTTTCTACATCATGTTTTTGTGATGTTTGTCTCTTTCTCACCTTTTTTCTTTTGGTTCATATTACAAATTTACAACTCCTCACCCACACTACACACTTACACACTTACACACAATCCTATAAGGGGTTCACATCCATTTTATCTCTTTCTCACTTTGTTGCAAACCTTTTACATTGCCGGTCCCAAGCTCGAAGAGAAGGATTGTGTTGGTCTTTTAGGAATCAATATAGAATTTTGTTGAATTTTTATCTAGGGACAAGACTTTATTATTGTTGTTGCTGTGATCTCATTCCCACTTTAAGCTAATTACATTTCACACACTGTTTATTTATTGCAGGTTGTATTCCCAAGCTTCGGTGAAAGATATTTGTCTACTGTTCTCTTCCAATCAATTCGAGAAGAAGTTGAGAAAATGCAACCAGAGCCCTGAAAAGAACAACTTTGCTCTTGTTATGGCTTAACTTTCATCATCATCCACCTTCTTGTAAAACATGGCAACACATGTCAACGTGTAGCTCTTTTTTTTTCCCTCAATTTTTTACTTTTAAGAATTTAGAGAATTCTGCACGCCATTTTCTTACTATTTTAAATTTTAAATTTTAATTTTAGGGATAAACTTTCCAGATGTGTATTACTATTCACTATCATTACTCTTCTAGTCTTCTTCATGTATTTGTATTGACTGCAAATAAGTCTCTCGATCGTGTTCCTTGTTTTAAATAAAATAATCGATCAAACAAACCTGTTCTCCTTGCCCTTGTCAAATCATATCGCAAGTGAAATCATTTAGTGGCCCACAAGTTCTATGGTCAATGATCTTTGAACTTAAATGTGACAATATTGCTAATAAGTCATCTGTGCTTGAACACTTGAACCCGTTGCAATAATATAATACACTGGGCCCAAGAATGATTTAGTTTGAAAGATTCTGACTCTAGTTTTCTCTTTAATGTAGTTTTATTAGTGCAAAACTATTCTTTTGAAATTCTGAAAGCTATACTTAACATGCTGTTTATATCGATAACAAAAAAAGTACCCAACAGGCCAACTGGGGTTCGCATATAAAATTTTTTTTTCCGCAAATGTCAGTGGGCAGTGGCCCTTCTTTTGTATTTTATATAAATTTATTACGTCGTTATTTTTATTAAAGGATTAGAATGTGGCTTCCATCAGTTCCAT
>NC_029787.2:121427499-121429773 GCF_000816755.2 Arachis ipaensis
AAGGAGAAAAGTGACGTGAATAAGAGAGAAAGAGAGAAGAAAAAAAAGATTTTTTTTTTATATTTGGCTTTATAAAAAAAGGTTAAACTTTCAAATAATTGTGTATGAATAAGTATAAAAAGAACATTATTATCCTTTGATTTTTCTTATGATGATTAATTGATCAGACCCATGCTCATAGGGTCTAAAGAGGGGAGCCATCAATATTTTTTTGAGAGGCCACTCTTAATTATTTTATTTTTTCACATAGGATAATTTTCTTTTGGGACGGCCACTGTCTCCTTATGAATACATAAAGCTTCGCCCCGTGATTGTAAGGAAAATAATCCATATTGTATATGATGTTTCATTTTTTATTTTTTATTTTTATTTTTAAATATAATATATCACAAAGACGCTTTAATTAACTCATGTAATTTATCTCACCTAATAAAATAAGATGTTATACTTTTTTTTAGTTATTTATAATATTTTTTAATTTGATATTTATTTAAACAAATAAGTGAGTTCACTACTCGAACAATTTAAGTTGGTTTGTTATTGTTGTAATTGAAAAGTTATGTATGTGGATAGAAATTAAATAAAAGTGCACGCAGTTGCATTTTTCTTATTGACATGCCCAAGAAGCTTGTTAAAAGGCAGTCTTTCTTCTTCCCATTCACAGAGCAGTGTAAGCAGAAGAGAATAATATGAGGTTCCCTTTATAGGTGCGAAGCTATCTATATATAATAACGAGTTAGGTATAGAGGCATGCTCGTATACATAAAGAAAAGAAAAAAGCACACACACCAACAAGTAATAAGAGAAAACTCTCTTTTCTCTCTTTCATACAATCATACCTACCTTTCTTCCTATTATATTGCATGTAAATATATATATAAGTCATGCTTAGTGTGAAGTAGTGGAGTACAATTTCTTCTCTAATTTAAGTATATTGGTAGACTGGTATTTTAGTAAAGAGAAAGTATAGGGAGTCAATGGAATATCTGTATAATATGTACAATGGAGATTTAGATATATCCGATTTAGTATTAGAGATATAACTATTAATGTTACTTTTTTCGATCAGCTTAACCTTTTGAGATGAGTGGTTGCATGACATGGTATTAGAGTTTTAGATTCAAAATAAAAATGTATATGTATATTTAGAAACTTTGTTAATATATATACGCTTTTCAAGTATGAAAGGCTAAACGCACTACTATATCATGTTACTGTGGATTCCAACTATGCAACGCATAACCATGGAAGATGTAGGGGACCATCACCCTATTATAGATTGTTGTATTATTATTGCCTATAATGATCAAACATATCATTAATTAAGTACATACTATTATTGGATATTGTACATGAGTCAGCATTATTGACAAGGATAAGACATTTTGCATAAAAAAAAAGGAGGAAATTTAATACATTATTATGAAAAACGAGACTTTGCTTTATCATCGTTGTCACTTAGCTTGTTTGATTGTGAGGAAATGACAGAATATAGGACTAATTAAAGGGCTATATATATTATTATAAGGTAGCTATTGCAATGAAGATTTAATGATTATCATTATGTGAAGATACATTATTTTAATCATTGGATGATAGATTATAAAACTTGATTTTATTTGAAGTAAAAGTGTTACCTTTATTTAAAGTGTTACTAAATAAATAAGTTATATTTTTTAAATAAGAATCATCGTGAAAAGATGTTTTTGGCATCTTCGTGAGAGTAATTGCCTTATTATAATGTAGACATGATAAAATTTCAACTTGAAGTCTTGAGTCCTTGGTTCTCTACACCGTTAAATAAATTGAATAATTCTTTCTCTACTCACATGTGAAATAAATAAGAAGTTATTTCTTATTCCAAGAAAGAATTTCAGCAGTTTATCCCCCTTTTTTTTTCTATTTGTTACTTTTTTTTATTTACCAAAAATAGGGAGATTCGAATTCGCAACTTCATGTGAAGATTATGCTATTTGAATTATAATTCGGTGATTATTATAGAATAATGCTAGATAGACAAAAAAAAACAGCTAGAACTTGTCTTATTTAGCATTAATTAATTGTCGCAACAATTAATGAATACTAAATAAGATAAATTTGGTTGTTTTTAGTTGAAATAAAAAAGTCTCTCTCAAAGTCTTGCATTTAAGTTGGCTGTATGAACAAATTTCAGCTATCATATTCGACCGGCAAAAATAATTGACTTATCGATCTCCTAGTTATTTTGTTATTTATTTTTTAAATTAATTACAACTTCAAATTTTTTTTTTACCT
>NC_029787.2:121429852-121432369 GCF_000816755.2 Arachis ipaensis
TTGAAGTCTCACCCAAAGTTGCTAGTTTTAAAAAAAAAAAAAAACCCAGTTTAAAGAAGAGCATTATATGTTTCAAGACTAGAAGCTTCTCAAAGTCAATATATGTTCTTTCACCAAGAAATGAAAAAGTCAATCTATATTCAGCAAAACGAAAGAAAATTGAAAATTGAAAACATACTTGCATTTTAGCATATCATTCAACAACTCATGTTCTCAATGATTAGACTTTATAATTGGAATGATAGCTTAATAAATTGCTTGAATCACCAGGTAATTCAAAAAGCATAAATACAAATTCGAATAAAGGACAAATTGGTCCCTGACCTTTTTTTTTTCGGACATTTTCGTTCATAAGGATTGAAAAATACATTCATGTCCCTGACTCTTCCAAAACGCAGACAAATTTACCCCTCCGTTGAAGTGACTCCGTTGGACTCAACGGAAAATGCTGACATGGCTCCCGTGGCGCTGACGTGGCCGTTACGGAGCACATGTGGCATGCAATTTTTTAAAACAGGACATATTAATCCTCTCACACCAAAACGTGTATCTTTTTAAAACAAGACATATTAGTCCTCCCACCCCAAAATGACGTCGTTTCACCCAAATCCCCAATCTTTTACATTTATGAGCCAACTTTGTTTTTGCCTCATTAGCTTCTTTCTCCAATCGAACAAGCCGAGTCCTATACTCCTCAGCCTTCTCTGCTTCAACTTTGGCAATTTGCATCTCTTTTTCTGCAGTTCTGCTCTTCTTCGCTTCTACTGCCTTCAAAGCTTTAGCTGCTTTTTTTCTCTCCTTTTCCAAATTTTTCTTCTTCTTATCCACCTTTTTCTTCTCTGCCTCCAGGAGCTCCTTCAACCTACACAAAATCACTACCAGAACCACTACATAAGTAGTTAGCTAGTAATTGTGGCCTCAAGAATAATGTACCTAGTACAGAATACCAACGTTTCTCAAAAGATTGTATATATTATAGCAAAACTTTACACAATTCAATTATTACTTACTTTATAAAGCTGCTTATGAACATATTCCATTCACCGAGTACCACTTTAAAAATAATATATACAACTAAAATTCAAACTTCTTTGGAACAAAATAACGTCCAGCAATAATTGATTATCACACTTAAAATCGTTGTAATAAGCTGAATTCGTAACCAAAGCTACATACTTCATTTTCTAAAGATACTCTAGCATTACATTTTTTAAGCTTCTCCTCAGCGTCTGCTTTGGCTCGTGCCCGTTCTTCTTCACATTCTGCAGAAAATACAACATTGCAATGTCTCACTAATTACAACTTAATCCAATCTGTTCAGTGAATCCACTCGCAGAAATTCTACTACATATGCATAAAATTCTTATTCAGATTCGCTACTCACATCCCAAAGAAAAAGGCAAAAATGAAAAATTGAAAATAAATAAATAAATAACTTTGGTTGAGCTTCACATTTTGAGCCTGAACTTCATTGATTTTGGTTTCTAGAAGCTTCACAGCTTGGCGAAGAGCGTTTCGTGATTCTTGAAGCTTCGAACACTTCTTCTTCCATTGCCACAGAAAAGGAAAATAACTAAAGAACTCGGCTTTGAATGACAAATAAAGTGAAAAAGAAAAAAAGAGAGAATTTTACTGCTTCACAGTGGGAGCAAGCAGTGGCAGAAATAGGTTCGAATGGGTGATTTGCAAAGAGAGCCATTGGCGGCCAAGAGGGAATGGAGAAATGTGAGATTATTCAATCCATAGCAGAGATTCTACACCACCGTTCTCTTCGTCCTTGGGGTAAGCGAGGGAATGGAGAGGGAGGGGAGTAGAGTGTGTTAGGGTAAGCGAGGGAGTGGAGAGAGAGGGGGATGGGGCAAGGAGAGGAGGGGCAGCGTAGGTGGTGGTGGAAGAGGGACTCAGGGGCAGGAGGTGGTTGGGGTTGGAGGTGGCTGAGGATGGTGACCCACTTCACCGTTTCTGTGGAAGGATTAGGTCTCATAAATGTGAAAGATTGGGGATTTGGGTGAAACGACGTCGTTTTGGAGTGGGAGGACTAATATGTCCTGTTTTAAAAAGCTACACGTTTTGGTGTGAGAGGACTAATATGTCCTGTTTTAAAAAGTTGCATGCCACGTGTGTTCTGTAATGGCCACGTCAGCGCTACGGAGCTATGTCAGCGTTTTCCGTTGAGTCCAACTGAGTTACTTCAACGGAGGGATAAATTTGTCCGCGTTTTGGAAGGGTCAGGGACATGAATGTATTTTTCAATTCTTGGGGACGAAAATGTCTGCAAAAAAAGAGTTAGGGACCTATTTGTCTTTTACTATACAAATTTAAATAAAGCCTCAATGAGTATTGATTTTTAATAATTTTATTATATTCATTTTTTTTTTCAAAAAAAAAAGGTCCTGGTTATTGGGATGGAATATTGGAATTTATTATATATCCCATTCAATAGAAATAATTGTCCGCCATTTAAAAAAGAAAACTGAACGATAATTTTTTTTTCATTAATATAATCATCAATAAAGG
>NC_029787.2:121432743-121437497 GCF_000816755.2 Arachis ipaensis
TAACAGATTAAATTATATATAACCGCTTCATGCATGAAATAAAATATATTAATAAATATTGTAAGGGGATGAGGTGAGATATGAACTCGTAGTGCCCACAATGGTAGACTTAACTAAATTATGCAAAATCACATGTTGCATGTTGCCACTCTGTTTTAGTTCTTGTTAATTTATAACTTATTGGTTAGCGCGCGATAAAAAAATTATTTTTATACACTTGTGTATTGGATTCATTTTCTAAATTCTTTTATGTGAACGCTCGTGTATAGATTGATAAGTTGCGGCTACGAAGTTAAATAATTAGGTAAAAATTCAAGTTTAGTTAACTTCACGTAAAATTGATAATTGAGAATCATTAGATGATTTAACTAATTTGACTAAATTTTTATCTAACGGCTCTCAACTATCAACTTTACGTGAAGTCAACTGCACCTAAATTTTCACCAAATAATTAATATTCGACAGTTATACAAAGTATTTTATTTTTATCCGTGTCACAAATATTTAAAGTAATAATAGTGCACACCCTATTTTGCATATACAAATAAAAATGTTATTTATATATTAAAATTAATTATTATGTAATTTAATTTATTTTTATTTTAATATATATTTTATATTTATAACTAATTTTAATATAGTATATTCTTTATTTAATCAATAATTTTGAATTCGAGTCCTAAAAATAAATGAATTTTTTATTGAGAACCAAAAATATTATACATAAACAAATTGACAAAATAAATTATCAAGTGTTTTAAATTTATTTAGATGAATAGTATGATGAAGTAAAAATGTTTCTGAACTAAGTATTTTAACCAAGTAATGAAAACATAACATATGACATGCTTTTCTTTTCTGGTTAAATTTGATTTTTGCTTTAATATAAAATGATTGAATTTAAATGACTAAATCAATCATTTTTTTTTAATAAAATCAAATACTTAATATCAATTGAGAGTGCTTTTGTCATTAACTATTTTATTTTTTTTTATTTTAAAAAATCAATTGACCAAATAATTTAGTCATTTCCATTTCAACTATTTTCAATTAAAAAAAAAGTTGACCAACAATAAAATTATGTTACATGTCATATTCTCGTTATTGATCATAAATTCATAATGTTTCATCCTAAAATATTTTACCTCCATTATTTCATTTGAAATTCTCCATTTATTTATTAAAACACTATATATTGTCTTGATGGGCACAACAAATAAAGTAAACCACATATTTGTAGCAGTATTTTTTTTTTCTTATTAAAGAAAGTTATGCAGCAGTATTTACTATATCAATACTATTGTATAAGAGTGTTTAAGATTTGGTATCATCCTACACCCAAAACATATTTTATAGGATTCAAATTTATTATTTTTAGATTGGATTCGGTTATATATAAACGCCCTTACTGTTGAAATAGTTTGTGTGTGTCCGTTTTTTTCTTCCTACTATACTTAAAGGTATTAAAGATATATAAACATTTAAGTAGCGTTTGGCAGAGAAATAGAAACGAAAAGACTGAAATTGAGAGACAGAAATTGAAATAAATCTCAGTATTTTATTTAGTGTAAAATGAGAGACAGAAATTGAAATAAGAATGAAATTTTAATTTAATTTGTATAAATAATAAAATTGGAATTAATTAATTGAAATGAAGTTATTTTAGGTATAAAATGTTATTAAAATTTCAGTTTCCATTTCTAAAAATTTTAGTCTTCTGTGTCCCCACTTTTTGGAGGTACTGAAATTTTAGAAATAGAGACAGAAATTTTAATATCAATCTCTAAAGCAACAAATATAATACTGAATCTCAGTCTCATAATCTCTATTTCAGTACCTCAAAACAAACACTACTTTTGAGAAGACACAAAATTTATAATCATCAATTGGTCATCAAATAGTATTTTTAATGGTGTGAGATTACATTCAATGGTAAGAGATTACTCATTTTTCTTTTAATAGTTAAATAATAGCCACAAAATACAAAAGTTGCTGACCCTAAACTTTCTCTTTCCTTAATCCCAATAAAGAATGCCAAGTGGATACATAGATAGCATATATATAATCTTATTCTTGTCTGTGTTTTCATTCATTCACCATTCATTGATAAGCTACTAGCGAGTCCAAAGTAGTACTATAACATACATTTTGTATATATGGAAGCGGAGCATTATTTTCCTTCTCCTTCTCTCTGCTCAACCAGGTATAAATACATTGTCATTGATAATAATTTGTGTGTGTACTGGAAATGAATGAATCTAATTAATGTGTTGATTTGTATGGTAATGGATGAAGATGGTGGTCAAAGGAGACGGTGGCGGTGGTGACGGGTGGGAACAAAGGCATAGGGTATGCGTTGGTGAAGCAATTTGCGGAGCTTGGACTGAGCGTGGTCCTGACTGCGAGAGACTACCATAAAGGGGAAGCTGCTTTACAGGCCCTTGAAGCACATGGTCTTGCCAATCACCTTCACTTTCTCTTGCTCGATGTTTCTGACCCTCTTTCCATAAAAAATTTCGCATCCTCCTTTCAAGCCAAATTCGGACCCACCTTGGATATTCTCGTATGCATTCCCGCTTTTAATAATCCAAATATCAACACAATTCCTTCCTAATTATGTGATTTTATTTTTAATTAATTAGGTTAATAACGCGGGTGTGTCGTTCAATGAGCTAGACGGGAACACGGTGGAGTATGCAAAAACGGTTATGGATACTAACTTTTATGGCCCTAAGTTGTTGATTGAGGCTCTCCTTCCACTCTTCCGTTGCTCTTCTTCTTCTTCTTCTGTCTCTCGTGTTCTCAACATTAGCTCAAGGCTTGGCTCCCTTGATGTAAATTTAAATTCTCTTTCTTTCATTCATTCATTCATTCATCACTTTATCTAATTATGTGATGCCATGCAGAAATTGAGGAACAAGAAGATGAGAGAAATGTTGGAGAGGGGGGAGTTAGGGGAAGAGGAAATAGAGGGAATGGTGAAGAGGTTCCTTGGAGACGTGAAGAGTGGAAGGTGGGAGAATGAAGGGTGGCCATTGCAGTGGACTGACTACGCGGTCTCCAAGCTGGCTCTCAACGCATACTCAAGGCTGCTCGCTAAGAAACAAAGTGGCCTCAGTGTCAACTGTTTTTGCCCTGGCTTCACACAGACCGCCATGACAAGGGGAAAGGGCACCCACACCGCCGACCATGCTGCTGCCCTTGCCGCCACACTCGCCTTGCTTCCCCCCTCCCACTTGCCTACCGGCAGGTTCTTCTTGCTTAGCCGCAACACCACTCCTACTACTACTATTACTTCTAAACTTTGATCCAATTTCTCTGCCTAATTTTATATATTTTTTTTCAGAAATTCACAACCAGTATTCAACCAATTTCATTATTATAATTATTTTTGTTGGTTGAAAAAATATTTATTAGCTCCTGTATCCGATGATTTATTTTATACTGGTTCAACAAAAAGGTTACAACTTTGCCTAATAACAACAAATTGAGCTAGGCTAATATAACATGCTTATAAGGTAGTTTCTTGTTTTGTAATTATTTCTAATAGAAAAAGTATAAGGAGCAATGAAATATTTGTACAATGTGTACAATGAAAGTTTAGAGATGTCCGATTTAGTATTAGAGATATAACTATTAATGTTATCTTTTTTCATCAGTTGAAGTTTTTGGAATGAGTGGTATCATGACATGATAATTATTATCCTAGTACCCAAATAGTTATTCTGGATAGTATAGATGTTCATTTTTTAACTCATATAGCCTATTGTACACACTCTCTAGTAGAACTCCAAGTAACTGTAACCTATCTAAAATATGATCTCAATACGTTAATTATTTATCAAGGTAGATTTATTTTTTAAAAGGACACTTTATATGATATTTAAAAATAGAATAATATTAGAGAGATAATAATTTAAAATTATCTTATTTTTTAAATGTTGCTAACTATATGTCTAATTATATTTTCATTTATGGACCTAAAAATGAAATTACTTTATTTGTCCCGCCAAATGAAGTTAGTAATAGGGCTTATCCATTTTTGTCATTATTTTTAATTATTAACTCAATTTACTTAATTTAATAATTTATCTTAGCAAACAACAATTATTAGTAATAGGATTTATTACTCAATTTAGTAATATGTATGAAAGCAAACAACAAAAAAATAATCTATCTTAGCACTTGACGTTTAAAGACAGCAATTAAGAAATCGAAGTAGAACGAGTAACTGAATTTTCTATTGATATTGTAATTGAACCACCCCCTAATCCCTATAAACAAATAAACCAATTTTTTAGTTGAGTGGCAACATAACACATACATGAAAAAACTGTTGTTAATTAATGATGAAGCGTCATGAAAGATCCTAGTGATAGGTGAATGACAAAAAGGCAGTTGGTTTTAGTTCCATGCATGGTCTCCTGACTCAGCAGGGAATTATATGATGAACACAAGCAAGAAACAAAGAATCTTTAATTTCGTTTTGTGTGTTTGAAACTTTGAATCAAGAATAATGTGGTTGATTCCAAGCATCTCCCTCGACGTATGGGATTCCTTCCAGGACCTCCCATTCACAAGCAGCGCCTTCTGGAGCAGGGAGAAGGAGGATGCTGGTGACACGTAGCACCGCGTGGAGAGGAGCAGCGGGAGCTTCATCAGGCGCTTTGACAATAAATATATGGAAAAGTATAATATAATAAAATATTTTAACTTTTTACGAAAATATTTAATCTAAAATTTTAAAAATTTCA
>NC_029787.2:121437540-121441532 GCF_000816755.2 Arachis ipaensis
TTATACATAAAAATAATTATTAAAAGATATTTTAGCCAAATAAACTAACATGAATGTTATTTAATTCTTATAAAAGAGGAAAGAAGAGTATTATTTTTGGGTCTTGCATTCTTCTATTATCATTTTTATATAAAAAATGTTATATGATTATTATTATTTTTGTTAAGATACACCCTTGCACACACAACTCCTTTTCTCCATGAATTCCATATATCAATTTCTTAGTCATTGCTAGAATTTGAATCCACTGTACCTTCTAGCAAAGTAAACATAGTTGTCACTTACGATGCATGGACACTGACACGGACACGGGACACGACACGATACGGGACACGCTGACACGCGAATTTTAAAATTTTATATGACACGGGGACACGCATATATATAAAATATAAAATACTTTTTAGATAGATTGTAATGATATTTTGATATTTTATTGATATTAAAATATAAACTAAAATTTTTAATTATTTTTAATGTCTTATTTTAATTATATCAAGTATTTAAAATATTTTTTGTTTTAATAAATAATAATATATACTATATATAAATTTATTTTAAATATATATGTTAAGGATAAGACTGGACAGCAGACACGTGATGGTATTTAGGTGTGTCCAGACATGTCCGGAGAATAATTTTTTATTTTTTATTAAGACACGGTTGGATACAGCAGACACGCGTGTCGGACAAATATCGGTGAGTATCGTATCCGAAATGTGTCTGACACGCGAATACGATAACTCAGCGAAATGTCCGTGCTTCATAGGTTGCCACTAAAGAAGGCCTTTCTCTATGTGTATACTCCAGTCTTCTTTGGACATTAGTGCAATCTAGTCATTTTCATTCAAATTCGGTTTTTGAACAAGGCTTTTCATTGAAATTTATTCATTACCCTCTAAGTATTAACTATTAATGATGAATGTGTTAGCCCATACATTATTGGGCTACGCTGTAACCCAAAAACTGTAACCAAGACCTGAACAAAATATGAAGCCTTTGTTTGCTACAAATGTTATAGCCGAACCAAAAACTATCTTCCTGTACATATTATTGACCAGAATTAATTTAACTATTCATTTTAATTACTTTTATTAGATACGGCATTATAAAAGGTTTACTCGAGGAAAGATCTTATTATCCGTATAGAGTACAAAACTTTTACTCTAGATTTTTCTGATAATTAGATTTATCTTTTGTATTATACTGGTCTCATTTTTTTAAGGGAACAACTAGGGAACCAAAAGCATATCAGCCAAAATGTGTTTAATTGTATTTAATTAAACATATTATCTCCCTATTATCACCGCACTAAAAATTACTCAATTAGGTTATTGGCAACGGGTGTTTCAATTTGTTGTTTGGGACAAAGGGCATTCCTTTCTTGTCTCTTCGTTATTCTGATTATAGAAGCAAGATGCCTCTCCTTATGTTAGGAAATTAAATGACAACTCTATCTTTGCAATCAACAAGAGCAGATATAACACTTTGTTAACATTTTAAACAAAAATTAATATTAATAACACTAATTAATACAATGAGTAATAGAACGCAGCTCTTATACAGCGTATAATTCCAATATGCCTTTAATGATAACTCATTAGCAATTCTCTTTAATTAAAAAAGGATAAATTATTAAACATTTATTGATGTTTCTGTCAAAAGAAGAAAGCGCGATTACTTTTTGTAACTTTAATTCATAGATTGGTAGCTGCAAATGATGAAGTTGGTGCATGCCAGTCACTCGGATAAGGTCAGTTCAGCATGCATAATAGACGCCACTAAATAAACATTAACCCCCAAATAAAAAATAAATAAAGAAAAAGAAACATTTACAATAATGCAATCTATACATATCGAGATTATGTGTCATATAATTGGTTATGACTTATGGCAAATAACTCATCAGGTCAACCATTAGTTGGAATGTTGGATTTGGATAGGGAGGGGAAAAAGTGACATGATGTTCATTAATTGAAATAAACGCAACCAAAATAATAGTCATTAGTCATATGAAGCATACATCAAACTTATATACGTAAATTAATATCCCTACGATTTGATAGCTCATAGTATATCTTCAGTTCGTTGTTAATCTAAATAAACAATGGTAATTAAACTAAAAAATGGTATTCGAATTTCAAAAAGTTATATCTGTCAAATATATTTTCAAAAGACATAAGGTCTCAAAAGGTAACAGACAAATCTTTTATTTGACAAATAATTTGTACACTTACTTTAAATTTTTGTAGAACAATCTTATAAATATATTAAAAGATGCATATAAAAAAGTGGAGGAAAATTCGATCGCAAAAACTCTTTTTTAATTTTTTTTTATTAAAAAACGATTATTCACAAAAAAAGTCACTTCATTTTTATACAATTAATATTTTGGCATTTTTATTTAGAATTGTACGGTTAGTCGGTTACCAAACGGTTTAGGATTGTTTGTCGGGTGTGAAGGTATGTCCCAGCCTTGACATGGATCATGGGAATAAGAAGCGTGAGCGGTCGATTTTTCGAATTCTTCGCGAGTTAAGGGGGGTGCTACCTGCAAGGACACTCCAACACTCAAGTCAGCAGGTATACAGGTGACAAAGAAGAAAAGTTATGATGACGTACTGTGGGGGAGGGGTAGGACCCTCCCCTTATATACCCTGTCAGTAGGGCGGGCCCTACGGAGGAAGGCCTCCTTCCAAGAAACTTCATTTCCCACAACTGTCATGCAGCTGGTAGTAAGGGTACGTGTCTGGATCGCAGACCGAGCAGGTTATGCGAGTTGACCCGGCCGCACATATCGGTTTGTTCGTGGGCTGGGGCGACAATTGTGCTCAGCTAAGTTGGACCGTAACAAGAATATAGCACCTCAAGTTCAACTGGAGGCACTCCAATGTTGCTCACATGCTTAATAACCCCACATGCCAAATAAAAGTGTTCAAAGAAAAGTAACCTAATTTGGTTACGATAGTATTAGGAAGATAAAAAAAATTGTCGGAACTTATCTTATTTAGTATTTATTAATTGTCAGAAGATAAAGAAAATTGTCAAAACTTATCTTATTTAGTATTTATTAATAACCCCACATGCCAAATAAAAGTGTTTAAAAAAGGTAACTTAATTTAGTTACGGTAATATTAGGAAGATAAAGAGAATTGTCGGAACTTATTTTATTTAGTATTTATTAATTATCCCAATAATTAATACTAAATAAAGTAAATTATAGTTATTTTTGATTAATTTTTTTTATCAAATATTTCCGTTTGGTTAATAGTAACTAGGGTATGGCATAATGGCAATATTAACACAACAAAAATCTTCTCGTAAGATAAAAATTTAGTACTCATGTTACCAATATTTTAAGATAAGAGAATATAATGTCCAAAACTATCGAAGGAAATAATACCTTTTCTAATTTTCTTTGGCAGTAAACAATATAATTTACTAATGAGTTGTTACGTACACAAGTCAAAATTTGAATTTCTAATATTTATTTAAACGAATGAGTAAATTGACCATTCGACTAATTCAAAATGGTTTAACCAATAGATTGCTTGCTGTGTGCACGAGATGGGATTCAAACTCTCAATATTTAATTAAACGAACAAGTAAACTCTCTACTTGATCAACCCAAATTAATTTAAGCAATATAAATATTTATAATAGTTTTCCTCCTCTTCGTTCTTATGAGATTTTCTAGAGATGGATAAAATTGAGGTACAAAAAGTTTAATGGATTTGGAAATGGACTAGGGTCCAAAACGGACCTCCTAAGAAACGTAATTCACGGCTAACTATGGGCCATCAAATTAGGAGGTCTAAAGTCTAAACCCTATCCAAACACTCCCTTTGAAATCAAAATACAAATCTCCCCATGATATAATTTTAAATGATAATATTAGACAGTAATATATAAACATATATTTATATATATATATAATAAATTGAATAAAAATTAAATATTATATGTAGATATAGTATATTAATTAAAATAAA
>NC_029787.2:121441557-121444047 GCF_000816755.2 Arachis ipaensis
TTATATACAAATATATAATGACAGATTATAATAGTAAATTTTAATATACAAATAATATTTTTGAATAAAATAGGGTTATCGTATGTTAAACTTTGAAAATAAATCTTACAATAAGGCAAATTTAAAAGAAAATATTAAAGAGTTATTAGAATTTGTTATTTTTTTTCTTCATTTAACTATTAATTCTATTTCTTTAGTCTATTAAATCAACAAAATACTTTATCTCATATTTTTAAATATTATAACAAATAATTAATATCTAAAAATAATAAATTTTAATAGGGCTCTAACATTTCTGGGATTTAAATTTCCTCTGTTACTATGGGAGTTTCTCTAATCAATGATCTCATGAGTGTAGTTGATTGACTGCTGATCTCTAAAGTAGATCCTAATCTAGATCGATACCAAAATCACTTAAACTTTAAAACATATATTAAAAAAGAAAATAATAATAAAAATAATAAGCCATGATAATGTCACAGCTGCTACTCATAATAAGTCACAACAGCAATGTGACCCTCCACGTGTTGACAGCACATATCTTATTGCATGTTACTTGAAATTATTTTGCAGTCTTTGCTAGCTATGCTTGGTACCTTACTAGCAAAGGCAAATCCATATCCATATAATAGACAGAGTGATCAACACAAAGGAGGAAGCCTTCGATCTATTTCTTTCTTCTCTTTTAAAATGGTGGCCCTTCAATCTTCATAACCAAGAAACCCTAAATGGATAGCTTCCTAAGCCTATATGGGCCAATGTACAAGATAAAAGAGGCAATCAATAAAATTGGTTGAGATTCCTAACTTCAACCAATATGTATATACTTGGTTTGATTAACAGTAAAATCAACAGATTGAGGTTGGTATAATGGTTAATTTATTAGTCTGTTTAAGTAAGTGTTATTTATTGACCAACAACAAAATTTTAAATAGAGTTTCGATCTGACGAATTAATTATTAACTTGCTGAGCTGAAAAAACCGTGAGAAACCAAAATACAATAATTAACAGGTTAAATACAATGCAATAATTGTCTTTTAACGGCGGCAGGAATTCGTTGCTTAACATCCATCTATTATTTGCTTTGATTACGAAGGCAATCAATAAACCAAACAAACAAAAAGTAAACTAATGGCATTCACTTACCCCCAACCGATACCATTTTGTTCTTTCACTCTTTCAGACGAACTGTTTCCTACCCCATTACTAGATGATTCATTCATTAATGTCTACTATGTAGAATTCTAGAACCTAGACCAATTGGACCGATTTGTATAAATTAATAATTAAGTACATTAAAATTATATTATTTAATAAAAAGCAAGGTACTAATAAATAGTGGAACTGCTTGAATCTGACAAAACTCTCTTGGATCCTGAAAAGCCTAATAATTATTGTGGTCTTTCTCTTATTCAACATTCCGAGCCCAAAACCTTAACCAACAGCTGTAATTTCTTGCTTAAGTAACCGGAATTGAACAAAATAGATAAGCTTCCAATAATAATGAAATTAAGGTAGTAGATTTGATTTAGTTGGGGGAGTAATTGATGTTATGTGAAGGAGGCACACGTGACGTAGGGTAGATTTGGTTGCATTAGCAAAACATACAAAATGAATGAAGGGGGACCGTACAGCGGACTCACATGCACACGTTCCATAAATCCACCACTGCACCACCACCATAATAATCATCGTCTCTGCCGTCAAAACTACTTTATAGCTGTAGTCCACTTTCACTCACTGCTACCAAAATATTTATTTTAACATTGACACTTCTACTTCACTCACTAGTCACTACTCGCTCGCTGCTTTTATGCTTCAAACAAATTGAACCAGTATTCATTATTAGGGCTGAGCACGGGTACCGGATACCCGATTACCTGTTTGAATTCGAATCGAACCAATTAAATTGGTTTTGGAATCAATCGGTAATCGGGTTCAACTCGAACCAAACTGATAGTCTTTATTAATAATTGGTTCGGGTATTAATTCTGATGGTGCAGAACCCAAACCAATGCGCAAACCCGATCATATATTAATTAAATAAAAAAATTAAAAAAATATATATATGACTTTTTCGTTAGACACTATTAATATGTTTGGATTTTAATGAATTTAGTTTTTAATGTATTTGATGTTTAACATGTTTTGATTATTTCTATTGATGTTACATGTTTATTGTACTTATTGAATTTTTAAAATAAAAAATTGGTTTTTTTTTTTTTTATAAATTTCAAAGTTATCGGGTACCCAATTATTCGAACCGAACCAATCAATTCTTAATTGATTTAGTTTGGTTCGGGTATATATACAAAAGAACACAAATCCAAACTAAACCAAATCAATTATATTTTGATCGACTCGATTCTAATTTTACCATGAACTCGAACCAAACCAACCCGTACTGACCCTAATTCATTATTCTCAATCTTTCTTTACCATCAATTGGGGGTGTGTTTGAAACTCTTAGAAATTCAATTACCTTTTTA
>NC_029787.2:121444091-121444338 GCF_000816755.2 Arachis ipaensis
GTGATATAAAATAATTATTTACATTATTTAATATTTAAAATCAAATTGCTTAGTTGGTATAATTAAAAGAATGATATAAAATAATATTATTTTTGGTGACAATTTTTTTAGTTTAAAATCATTAGTTTCGTTATTTTCAATTATAACTCAGACAAGAATACTTAAAATATTTGCAGAAAATCTTTATAGATTCCCAAACATACTCTCATTCGGTTTTTTGTAATAATAATGACTGGGCCATGGCCCA
>NC_029787.2:121444405-121448389 GCF_000816755.2 Arachis ipaensis
ATAACAAAAAAAGTAATTAATATTAGTTAACTTTTTTTTATCATAAAATTGTTTTTTAATTCTCATTTTAGAAGATATGAGATTTTAAATTAGAATGTAAAATTTAAAATTGAAAAAAGGAATTCCTTAGTTCAATTCTTTTAAGAAACAGCCTGAAATTATCTATTTAGCCCTTGAATGGGCAATAGTTATTTAAATTTGATGACGGTTCAATAGAAAATGAGATCTGAGTGGCTCCGTTTTTAATCCTAAGGTCAAAACATTGGATTCTATAGTGAAAACATTGGTAGAAGCAGGGAAGCAGTAAAACCAGGAAAAGTATACTGGGTGGACGTCTCGATTACATAAAATCTCTACAGACTCATAAACAATGAGGGACCAAGCTCATGTACCCTGCTTTATACTTTATACAAGTCAAGACACATTCAGAAATATTAGGGGGGGGAATTCTGAGGAAATCCGTAAAATAATAGAATTGAAAAATTACAATTCTTATTATTTTAATTTAAAAAATGAGTAAATATTTATTTTCTTTAGTTTACTGAATCTCCTCATACTCGAAGAGCGAAGGGTATAAAGTAGCAGGAGAAGAGAAGTTTGACCGGGTCAAAACCAGAAATGGTTCCCTCCAACCAAACTCCAAAATCAAATCACGACTTTCGAAGAGTCCTTTGTTAGTTGCTTCTTTAAGGAAAAAAATAAAGGCGGGTGAGGATACAGTTGGAAGAGAGAGATAAATGGGCCCCGCACCAACTAGGCCTCAGGATAATATGGGGCCAAAATTGTACCCATCAAAATTCCAACCAAATACGTACACCTAATTCCATCTCTCACTTTGCTTCAAAACATAATGCCTAAATAGGCAAACCATCAACGTCTATCACCTTCTCAAGAACCATGTGTTACTCTTATTTCCCATCACTTTAATTCTTCGGACATAATTAACATAGAATATAGAGAAATAAAAACTAATTATTTTCCCTTGATTCCACCAAGGGAAATTAGGCAAAACAGTAGAATTCAAGAATTACACAAGAGATATTATTACATAGTATAAATTATTACATATACTATAACAAGCAAAAGAGAGGGATTGTACATAAGGTATGGGTAAAACCTTTCATCAATTCCTTGTTAGCTTGACTTGGAACACTTTTTCCAATTCCATACACCATACCATACCTTGCCCCTTAGTATATTGTTGCCCATATGAAAATGAACCGCGTATCTTATTACAACTAATTAATAATACTAACAAGTACCAAAAAATATAGAATAACCTTCTTCCCTAAACTATTTCTTTAACTATTGCTTCAAACTAGAAAACAGAGATCCCAGAAGCTACAATCCGTTACCCTAAACCTGGATGTTTTATTGCAACTAACTACCCAAAACACATTCCTTGAATCCCATCATTCATGGGACAAAAAAAAAAACCAAAACAAAACACCAAGTTTACTAGCACAAACCAGTGGCCAATTTTCACTATTTTTCATCTCCATGGCCTTTTAAAACTAGAAAAGAACAATTTTTGTTTTCAAGTCAGAGTCAATAAGTCCACTCCTGCGGGAGGCGAACTTCGTAGCTGGCTGCCTCTTCCCGCCGTGCCCTTAATCTGTTCTGCATCAGAACAGCGTTTCTTCTTGCAACCAATGCATCTAAAACAGAAAAGAAATATCTGAACAAGGAAACCCTTAAATAAAATGTCACAGACATGAGAAACAGGGACTAGGCTTACCATAATCAGTGGCAAAGGCGTTGGAGAAGCACGGCTGAAGTGATGGACCATTAAAACCCTCAATGTTTAGGTTCAAAGCATGAACAACCTTAGCCGGAACCACAACAGGTGCAGAACCTGATGGAATAAACGATTAAAATTAGATACAAGTGGACCAACCCTATAAGAAATTAAACGAGCCAAGAGAGGGGTTTACCAGTCTTCTTTCGAGGCTCGGCGGTGTTCCCATAATGGCGAGGCAAGAACACCCCTGTTCCACCAGAGCTGGCTCTTTTGGCGGCAGATCCAACCGGAACCGGAACCCGATGCCCGGATCTGCCATACTGCAAGTTGTTCTGATTCTGGTGAGGTTGGGGCCATGCAGATTGGAGACGGTTACCACATTTTACACTCTCGTAACAAACTTCACGCGCTCTGTGCTGCTGTTGGAGGAGCCAGTATGCTTTATTACCAGCCCCCAGACTTCCCCATGTAGAACCACACTGTTGATTCAACACCTGCTCTTGAGAAACCTGAACACAATGGAAAAAGATTATTAGATTCAAGTTTTTCAGAAATGCCTTCTTCCCAAAGACCGTTTTGTTACCTGAGGAGCGTGGTTACAGAACGAGGGGCATACGGTGGTGTGAAGGTTCTTCGGTGCTGCTGCGGTGGCGCGTGCAGAGTTAAGAAACCCTCTGTTGCTCTGAGACACGTGGTCGTTCAGCTTCATCCTGGCCACTTGTCCTGCGGCTTGGTATATAACCTCCCAAGGGTCGTTTTGGTCGGCGAACGGCGTCGTCGAAGGGGAAGGAACACGGGAAGATCCGTTCGGTGTTCCTTCGCCGGAAACTAAGCTACGGCCGGACCAGCTTCCGATTCCGCTAAGGGTAGACTGAGGCGAGCCAGCCATACCGCGAGTTTTGCATGCCTGTGAGAACCAAAACGAAAATAGAGAGTTAGCTTCAGAAGGAAGAGAAAGTGTGTTATTGTGGCTTTCAGAATATTCTATACCTCAGGTTTCTCAGTGGCGAGTTGTTTGCGTGAGTCGTGAATCGTCGCCTGACTGAGCCGGCGAGTCAAGCCGGCGAAGAAGTCTTCTTCCTCGTCGCTGCTCTCCGTCTCGGTGGAGCCAGCAACGGACTCCACCGGAGAGGACACACCAAACTCATAGGGGAACTCGGAAGGAAAGCAGAAAACGGCGTCCGGGTCGGCTTTTGGGGAGCCCTTAGCTCCGTCGAGGAAGTGCGGCGGCGGAAGCCAGAGAGCGGCGTCGTCAAGGAGCTTCGCCATGGGTGGTCGGAAAGTGGTAGAATATTGAGATAGAAGTTGAAAATAGGAATGATGAGAGAAAGTAGGAAGTAGAAGAAGTAGGGTGGTGGATCATAGAATGTTGAAGACAATGTTGCTTTTATTAAGGTTTCAGGGTCTCCTTTCACACACTTCAAATTCTTATTTTATTGTATTAAAAAATAAAAAGAAAATGAGGGGGGAGAGAGAGGTGCGCAATTTGCAAACAACTGGAAGAAGGGCCCAGTGGTTGGAGACATTTGTCCTTGTTTTTGTATGCAACTCACCTGCCATTTGTCCACTCCACCCCCTTAATAATCTCTTTCAAATTAAATCAAATTAATTAAACACCACCGTTTTCATTGGAACATGCATCGTTACCAACTTACCATACCCCGCATTCTTTTTCTTTTTAGTTTCTGTTTTTATATTCCACATGCCTTAATTTTAATCTTCACAACTTTCTGAGTTTTTTTTTTTAACTTTTATATACCTTAAAATCAAATTTCAAATTTCAAATTTCTTACACTTCTACACTAACCAAGGGTTTACTATTCTATTACCATACGTCTCAATAATTGTTTTTCAAAGTCTTCTCTCTTTTTCTTTGGCACTACTACTCTCTTTTCTTTTTAGTAGGATTTAGCTTATGGGTACTCATCTATGTTAAGGTTTGTAATTATAAAAGTATTTATGAAAGACAACAAATAAATAAATCTTTAATGTACTTGTTATATATTTATTGAAATTTTAATGTGTCCTAACCCCTACCTAAGGCACATTTGGTACATATTACAATCTAAGAAGTAAGTTTTTCCTAAGGGTGTTTGCACTGCGATTTTGTTTGATTTTGAAAAAATAAAACTAATTTGATCCAATATATATAATTTATTACGATTTAAATTGGTTTGGTTTATTTGATTTTTAAAAATAAAATTTTAACGTTTTATTCTTTTTAAAAATAAAAATAACTTTAA
>NC_029787.2:121448397-121450156 GCF_000816755.2 Arachis ipaensis
ATATTTAAATATATTCTCTTTGTCATAAATTAATTTAAGAATGGATAAAAAAAAATGGTATAATCCATCTTTACTGTGTTATTATGCAAAAATGTATATCTATTATGTAATAGACATGCAAAATGTAGGTTATGCTTTGAAGAACAATGCTAAAAATTGGATTTTTCTTACCCCACAACAAAGAAAACGGCAGCTAGTGATACACAGAGAAAGGTTAGTATTTTATACATTTTATTAGTAGTTAGTTAGGGTTAATCCTATTTTTTTGAATTAAAATTTCTAAAAACAAATAGTATATAATTTTTTTAAATTAATTTTTTGTTAAGTAGATAAATAAATTAATTGTTAGTTGATTAGGAGTAGTTAAAATATGTATTTCTTTGTTATAGTTATAATAGTAGTATTAGTTGTTAGTGTTGATAACTTGTCGTTAGTGTATAGTATTAATGATGTTATTTTATAGCTAGCTAAGCTAGGCAAGTAGTAGTGAACGTCAACAAGAATGACAATTCTGTGTTAATTAAGATGACAAACAAGTCTAAATTATTGAAAATATTTTGTCCAAAATTCAGGACTACACAAAAGAAAGTGGGGTTCTTCCATCCTTCACTTAAACATTAGCGATGCACAGTAAAAAGAATGAAACTAAGAAGAAAGCAAAGTTGGAATTAAGTTGGAGCTTCAGTGGGTAAGTTTACAAGTTCCTGATTTTGTTTGGTAGCAATTGCTAGAAGTTCTTCAGGATTCATAGATTGGCGTTTCGAATACACTTCTACACCTTTCTTTTCATATATGCCAGGCAATAATCAAAGCAAAACGGGCCGAGTTCTTACTCACAGATGGGTAACCCGGGGCAATAATTTGGAGTTTCCACCAATCAAAAAAGGAGATGCAGTTTGAATTTGGCGTCAGATACGCTATTGGACTCTTGCTCGAAGTTTCTGAAGCATCTGGACAGTTGAAGATGTAATGTAACAAGGATTCTAGTTCAACATTGCAAATGGGACAAGTTGGGGAAGTACTTGGGAATCGTTGATTTTATGAACTGCATGATGGGGAGTTTTTCATGGAGGGACTTCCACCCGAATACCTGAATCTTATGTGGGACTGGCAGACTCCAAAGGAAATTCCAGATTTTCAGTTGTTGCATGATATTTGGACAAAATTCTAGAGAAACATGGTGAAAAAGGTAAGAAACTCTATATCTTAAAGCTATATCATATATCTTGGATCCGTTGAGTGTCCATTGTATTTCATCCTCCCCTTCTCCTGGCATTGTAGATAGAATTCTCTGGGCAACATCTTGAGAGAATATTGAATTAATTAGGAACTGATTCTATTGTTTATGTGCAGAGAACAGATCACAAACTAAGAAGATTGAATGTCCAGCTTGGAACTGACTTGTAAGAGTTGGTACTGAGAATGGATACGGAGGTGGGAGCCATGGATCTCTAAAGATTCGGATTGCTATTTCAGAACCAACTCTCCAGTTTAAACCCTTTTCAACGACACTTCTACCTGCAAGGATACTCCTCCAACATATATCTGAAATATTTTTCTTTTAAGATTCTAGATAATAAAGAATCAGTATTATTGGCAATTCTCTAACATTGTTTACCTAGGAGAGCCAAATTTTGTGCACGTAGGTCTTTAAAGCCAAGCCCTCCTTCTTTCTTAGCCCTTGTCATTGTATCCCAACTAATCCAAATCATACGACATTCCGCAACTTGTTGACCCCACCAGAATTGATTAAGAATGC
>NC_029787.2:121450241-121464071 GCF_000816755.2 Arachis ipaensis
ACAGGATTATTGTTATTAAATTTTAGCTATGTTTACTAATTTCAGGCTTTTTTTGCAATATATATTGGAAAATAATGGAAACAACTTTAGATCGGATAATTATTAATATTTAGGATATGTGTTTTTTTTGTGTGACTATTTAGGATATGTATTTAGTAAATAGATTAAGAGTTATTATTATTAATGTTTTCAGTAAAAAATAAAAAAAGAAAATATAAGTAACGTTCACATTTTTTTTTATTATAGAGTTAAAGATAAAGATGGAAAAATATAACATCACACACGAGTATATATCAAAATATCTTTAACATTTTGTATATAGAAGTAATTTTTATGTTTACTATTGTGCTTAATAATTAATAATTCAATTAGTAATTATAAATTATTTGGATTTTGTATGGGCATCTAGGTATGATTGCAAGGACATGGATAGTTCTTTGTCGTTGCTCCTTGTATGGGTATGGATACGAATGCCGCTAATAAAACCGTTGTCGATGGATACTAACTTTCCACTCGTTCGTAGGTAAAATTTAGCTAAGACGTGGATTTAGTGATTTTTGCTGTAGTAACTGAAATTACGAATAAGTTATGATTTAATTTGATGATATTGTGATTGATGGTTGAAATGATTTATGAATTGAGGAACCCTTAAGGGTGGTTAAGTCCACTTTTAGATGATCGATGTTATGTCCGAATTTTTATAAAAATATGGGTTATTGCAATATGGCAGGTGGAATGATCATCAATCAGTTATCGAGCAGTATAAAAATTAGACAACTGCTTATGGTTCTTTTGCAGCCATTGCTTCAAACCATGTTGACAAAGCTTCATAAGAAGCTTCCCACCCACCAAATATTTTTTCAATTGTTTTTTGTTTGACCAACCATGCTTTGCGATAACTTATCGTATAGTTAAACATCGACTGCACTTCAGCAATTACAGATTTCACCTTTAGGAATGGGTCGACTTCAACCAATGGTTTTATCGCTTCTGCAATTGTACCAGAGTCCAGTTTGATATGATCTTGAGAGATGATAAATCTGATGCACGTGTGATTACCGTTATATCTCCTTATCACCCAACAATACTGTCTTTTTATAAGACTAACTCTGATAAGTCAATCACAACTTGTTCCGTATTATACGCATTTAGTATAGAATGTCGTCGATTTTGATTCATATACCCTATAATCAACGCCCCTCTAAATGGTATACTCTTTAACTACTGCAATCACAAGACAAATAATAATAATAATAATAATAATAATAATAATAATAATTTCTAGAACCGCCGGCTGCATAACAAATTAACAAGACAAATAATAATATAAATAATAGTTAGTAATGATAATAATAATAACGTAACAATATTAATAATAATTCAAATAATTCTAACAACAATAACAACAACAATAATAAAATTATCTATATTGCATAACATCAAGATTTAAAATTAACATAAATGATGGCTCTTCAGATGGATGTTTTGATTCACTAGTACGTTAGCAACATCTGTCACATTTTCCTCAATTGATATATCATCTTCTTTTACATCTTCAGTTGGATTAACAATTTGATAATTACTTTTAAACTCTTCATTACTTTCGATATTATAACCCATCCAACCTGTATTAGGTTCTGGAACATTAACATCTTCAATTTCTTCGAACTCAATGTATAACTCGATAAGTGAGGTTCGTACTCTAATTTAATGGTAGGTCGAAAACGTTCCTTGTATACCAGCTTCATCAGTCACATGCATTATTTGAAATTGAACGAAACTACCAAATACTAACACAGGCTGTTTGTACAAAATATTTTTCACTCTCTTCAAGTCTTGATGATCTACACTCTGACAAAGTACACTCTTAAGTCCTTCATATGTTATTGAAAGAGGAACAACAATAACACATGGATTTTCACACAAAAAATTCACACCCTCATGTGTATCATGCAAAATATGACCATTGAAATATATTCTTAAACTAACATAACTCTCCATTTTATACACTTACTACATTTACCTTCAACTTATTTCATTCAACAAATGAAGAACAACTTCAAATGCTAAAGAACTAAGGCTGCATTTGTTTACAAATATAGGACACTGAGACAGGGACACTGAGACATAAAATCGTGTTTGGCAGAGGAGACATGGACAAAGACAATGTGTCCAGAGACACTAAATTTAGTGTATTTTGTGTCCATCCTAACAGGACACGGAGACACTAACAAATGACACAACTTATTTTTTATTTTTTCTTTCATTATTCTTGTTAATTTTTCATAATTATATTTTTTATTGTTATATTTTTCATCTCAAATTTTTTGAATGAAAAAATGAGAATAAATTAAATTTTCATAATTTGTTCTAGTTTATCACCAAACAGAATATAAGAACACAAAATTTTGTTTCTCTATCCATCAATGTCTTGTCCTGTTCTATTCTCAGTGTCTTGTCCTGTCCTGTTCTTAGAAACAAATGCAGCCTAAGAGCTCTGAACTCTCTCAAAATTTAAAGACGAAGAACTTTGTATTGCTCACTTTCTACTCTGCTCAAAGTGTTTCCAGCATAACATCAACGTACTTTTTATAGTTAATTTTATATTTGTTTGTTCATAATACTAAACGTCGACGATGTTTTCGCTTTTTTGCAAAGCGTCAATACCGTTTTGACCATTCTCTCAACGATAAAATTTGTTTCAACACAAAACAGCATCACCGTTTTCTATCTTTTAAATTAAAAAAAAAAATTACTCCATTACAAAAAGGTAGCATCATTTTCCATTTCCATCTATTTGTTATTATTTATTTCTATATAAAACGGCCGCGCCGTTTTTGTTTTGACCATTAAAAAATTGTAATCACATACAAAATGTCTCCATCATTTTGTGTGTTTTGACAAAAAAAAAAAAATCTTTTTCATAACAGTGTCAAACTCACTTATACACAAATATTAAAAAAATTACACATATTCTTACAATATTTAAAAAACTCAGCCTCATTATGTAGGAGACATTTTATTATTTTGGCTTTTTTTAGAACCACTAAAACATAAGTTGTGTTTTTCATATTGCAGAGAAAATGAAACTTACGTTTTTGCAAGTGAGCCGAGAGATACATGTTTGATACATATGAATGAGGTTCTTTATATATTGTCCACTCCATCTAAATTTTGTGCAAGTGAAAAGCATAGAAAAGAGAAACAAGTTTGAAATAGAGACGAGAGGATAAATATAAGTGGAGTGAGTGAGAGGTTTGTGAAATATTTTATTTTTGTGTAAATTAAATTTTATTAAAATGGTCCGTGATCTTACATTTACCGACAAAAAGTATATTATTAAACATCTGGATAATCCTTAATGTGTAAGTATTTGTCTATGCATTGCCTGCATAAATCAAACGCGAACAATCGTTAGTCATTTAAGGCTAAGTAAAGAAATAGTAACAGTAACTTTATTGAAAAAACATAACATCATCATACTCGCATGCTCAAAAAAATCCAAAGCATGCATAGCTTTGAGATCCAGAACTCGTATAAAAGACGGAACACAGAAAGAATGCTGCTTGACAACTGTATCTACTTCATTTTACACCGCTAGATTGTTTGCCTCATCCCTATCATCATTTTTGTCATTAACTTTTTAGATTGTTTCAAATTCCTTTTCACTATCATTTTTATATTTTTCCCAAGTTATGTCCATGATTTCATTCATATTCAACTTGTCATCAATTACATTCACTCACATATGTTGTTCAAATTCAACATACAACTCTATTATTGGCACGTAAAATCGGGTTTGTTAATAAATATAAAACATATATTGCATACATGCGTCGTTCGTGATGGGCATTTTTTGAAATTATATTAGCCTACCAAATACGATAATAGAATTTATGTATAAAATGCTGCTCACTTTAAAATATGATACAGAGATCGTTTTATAACTCCACAAAGTTCATGATGCATGGAATGACCCAAAAAAAAAAAAAATTCACACACAAAAGACACTTCATAGTCTGTGTGGAATATGATTTTACCGTTATAATACATTCGTAAATTTGCAGTATCTTTCATTGTCTTAACTTAATTTTTTTGACACCACTACTACTTGTCATAAAATTCAAAAGTATAAAAAAGATAAACAACAATAGTATTTATAGACAAAATTTTCGGATTAAAATATTTAAATTAATCAAAATATAATTTACGCTTTTAAAAATACAATCTATGTTTTATAATTTTTAAAAGAAAAAATACAAAATATAAAATGCAATCTCTATTTTGGAGACTGCATACAAATAATAAAAAAAGTATATTAAAATAAAAAAATATTAAAATGCAAATCATAGCCTTCATTTTGCTTTAACAGTATATGAACAGAGTTACTTTACAAAGATCTATTTCAACGTGTTACAACAAATCTTTTTTATATTGAAAAAATGTAGCCTCTCTCTGCACTATGCTAATTGTAGTACATGTCTTTGTGGTTTAGTAACTTGCAAAATGATCTACCATAGTGGAGCAGAGTCACAAACTGGCTCATGAATTAGTGTGATGAGTCTACAAACTTGTATAACGTATGAACACTTTTTGTTGGGTTTGAATTCCTATTTCCTTTTTTAGTTACTTAGAGAAAAAATAAAGACTTCTCCATAAGCTCCTTGAGTCTTGACTCACTCTATGACATGAGCCAGCACCATTCTTATTATTTATATTATTAAGTGTTAATACATCAAAATCAAACTCAAATAGTAATACCAAATATTTTGACATTTTGATTGTTTTAATTTATTTTTTTTTATAAATTTCGCACTTATCATTTGAAACATAAATAAAGGATAAAAATAAATATTGTGCATCCTGAAAGAACTGCCGTTATATTTTTCAAAAATTAATTCTATTGTTACGTATGTAGGCTATAGTTTGCGCCACACACAAAATATCCATCTTAATTAGAAATAAAAAAATTATTAAAAACTAAAAGTGTCAATTTAATTACATTTTGTATATTACTTTAATCTTGAATTGTTAATCATTTTTATTGTTTCTTTATTTTTCTCAACATTATTATTTGTTATAGTGTAATGACATTTTTAATAAAACATAAATTGAAGTATGATTATAATTTTCGAAATTAAGATTGCAAAAATAAAAATTATGTAATTCCTAAACATATTTAATTCATGCTAAAAAAATATTAACATTATAAATAAAATTAACCATGACAATTTATCCTTCTAAGTTCTAATTTTATATACAACTCCTAAAAGTAAACTCCATAATAAGAATAAATGGACAAAAAAACAGGTTCAAATCATGGAATAAATATAATATATATACAAGAGTATGAATGATAAAAATAGAAAGCAAATATGTCAAATATATAACAGCAAATATATAACAGTCCAGGTACTGTGATTTGTGAATAATTGAATATACAGAAAATAGATTGGGTGTCATTACTGCTGTTAACATGTTGCAGTGCATTGTTGTTTTAGTTAGTAAATGAGTTGTATATCTGAATATATAGAATATGGATTGGGCGTTATCATTGCTGCTAATTTGTTACCATTCATTGTTATTTTGATTGACAAACGAGTTGTGTATTCAAGGATAGCCAATAAGATTCGAGGATAAGGGAATAAAAGATTTTGACCTGAAAGACATAGTAATATGGTCCAGACACAGTAGAATGAGAATACAGACATTATGACTCATCCAATATTTAGCCAATAGTGAGCATAGTTTTGAATTACAACACAAGATTTTTTTATTTGGAACGTGTATGAAAAGGTACCATTTCAAATAATAATAAGATGATAACTATATTTTAATGTTGGCAGGACCATAAATAGTTTAAAAAAAAATTATGTTGGATTTGGCTTAAATTTACAATGGAATTTACATTGTAATCTAATGACTTCAGCGAGAATAATAAATTTTATTTTAAATACTAAATATTGAGTACATAGTACTTTATAATCTAATTATTTACATTTTATAATTTTAAAAATTTCACTAATTATTAAAAAAAAGAGTACTACTGAGTTATAATCGTCGACCAATATTTGTTATGTTAGAAATTATTTTATTTTATTTTATTTGAATTTGAATGTTGAAAATTTAGTTAAATAAAGTTGAATTGGATTTTGTAATGTTGAATGTGTTTAAATCACTTATGATTTGATATATTTTAGTTGAATTTTTTTTATTTTTTTAAAATTTAATATTCACGAATATGATATCTACAGTAGAGAAAATAAATGAAGACTGTGACGGAAATAGAACGGCATGGGAAGCAATTTTTTAAGAGGAGTAATAGGGACTAGTAAATTTTGTAATTTATAGTTCATTTTTTTTTTATGGTTAAGTTCCTGACCAGATTTTAATAAAGTGTTGATCCTAGAATTTCTCTTTTATAGACGGCGAGTGGGCTACGAACGAGAAATGTTTCTACCTCTGTAAATATTCATCGTCATTCTTGCGCATGGATAAGATTATTATTACAATTTTACTAGGTAGACAATAAATTTTGTAAATGATGTAAATAATAAATTTTAAATAAAATATTCAATAAAAAAATAGAAATGGTTCATACCTCTAAATTCAATCCATACATATTGAAGGTGATTAATATATATGATTAACACAGGGTAAAATATACTACGTTGAAAACATACACATTGAGAAAAAGTAACTCTGGAGTTAGTTGATTGTTATTGTTGGGAGGGTGGTGATACAAATGATTTAAGGTTTAAATAGTTGATGATGGTAGGGATAAATTAAAAACAAATAATTGATTAACGACTAATTGTTTAATGGCTAAAATATTAACTATACAAGTAAAAATATAAAAAAAAAATATAAATATAGTAGTATTTTTTTTTCAAAAAAATATAGTTAACATTTATTTCTCTCTAAATTTTGGTTGATGGTAATATCTTAGTCATTCTTCTGGATTAGATATATTTATATAAAGAGAGAATATTCATTTTAGTAGTTAAGATAACCGATAAAATTCTACATTTTAAATAGATTTGATTCATATATAACATATATTAATTAGCCATTTGACAAACATTTGTCTTCACGTTAATACAATAGCTACTTGATGTGGATTGTGAATTGATGATCAATATAATATCTAAAATAAGTATAATATTTAATTAAATTAAAGTTGATAGATACTAATTACGTTATATGAATCAATTTCAGATACTATATTGACACAATAAAAGAGTAATGGCATTAACATTTAGCTATATTAAAGGATTTAATTTATGGTAACAAATTAAGGTACTAAATTAGTAAATAATTAAAATAAACTCTCAAATTTAAGTTTTCTAAATTTTCACTCAATTAAATTTTAGTCTATCAACTTTTTCAACACCAATTAAATTAGTTTCTATTTGATTGTTCATTGAAATTGTTATTTTTATTATTTTGTAGGTTTTTTAAAGAGTAAACACCCAACCCGGTCCCTGTCCATATTAAATTAGGATAACGCGATCCCTCACCAAAAAAGTAACACACGCCGATCCCTGTTTATGTATAAAATAACTCATCGCGCCCCCCCTCACATGTATTCCCGTCCATAGACACTGCGGATATGCGGATATTATCCAATCCATGTGCAGCCCTATAGATAGGGACCGGCGTGTGTTACTTTTTTGGTGAGGAACCGCGTTGTCCTAATTTAAAATGGACAGGGACCGGGTTGGGATTAAATATAAAAAAATATTAAAATTAATAGTGTCAACAAATATTTTGGAAAGACTAGTTGACTAATATTATAAAAAAAAAAAATTATATAAAGACTAGTTGACTAATTTTTAAAATTTTACTACCGTTGATATTTTAGAAATTATTTTTAGTAAGTATAAAAATAAAAGTGGTGTTTTGTCTAATATTGATATTTGACAATTGGATACGCAAGGGATGTTACTACAACGTTGTCAAAGATTCGTCCAAACATGGCACACATATAGTATTCAACACGTATTTTGTATTTTAGTTATGACTTATGATCCACCTTATATATTAGACAACAATATCCAAATTTTTTTAATAAAAGGCTAATTTTCAACAAAAATATCCAAATTTTTTCTTATAGAAAAAAAAATTAAGCCATGATATTCTTTATTTTTAAATTAATTCTTATTGAGGGGTCGCGATGAGTTATTTTATACATAGACAGGGACCGGCGTGGGTTACTTTTTTGGTGAGGGATCGCGTTGTCCTAATTTGATATGTACAGGACCGGGTTGGGTGTTTACTCGTTTTTTAAACCTCAAAAAAACTATGGTTTCATTTTAAATTTATTGTACAATTCATAGCTCATAAATTTAAAATATAATCTTAAAATATATCAAAACCTTTAAAAATGAGTTTAATCTTTCCAAAATTTAAATGAAAGGCAAAAAGTCATAAAACCAAAATACAATAAGAGGCAAAAACTTGACAATAAGAGTAGTGAAGGAACCAACTAAAACAACAAATGAAAAAAAAAATGTGTCAATAATTGTAAGCCATAAAAAGCTTAGTAGGTTTGAAACTAACACAATCCAAAAGTAAACCTCCACCAATGAGTGAAAATAATATAATTTAGACGAAAAGTCAAGTATGAATAAGTTTGATTGATGTTGAAAGTTTTGAAAAGCAAATTTAATTAAGTAAAAAATTGTAAGACAAAATTAATTGACGGGTAAGATTTGGAAAACTATTTTGATAATTTATTTGTTAAAAAACTATAAATTTTAAATTTATAAAATATATAAAAATTTAAAACCTATCCAAAATAGGCTTTTTTACCTAAATGCGCATCTAAAAAACATTAATTCCCAAAATGCGCATGGCTGAAAATTTTTCTGTAAATACGCATAGCCATTTTGTGGTCGCTGCCCGTGAAATGGAAATGAACTCCATTTCAACTATGGTGCCCACGAAATGGGCCACCAATATCATGCCAACCACACACGAAATGGATATTCCATTTCCATGAAGGCAGCAACGAAATGGAAGGTGATAACTTCAGTTGTATAAAATTTATAGTGCTTGGTTTGATTGATTAGGTGTTTAATAATTTTATACTTAAACATAAATAATTAAGATTAATGTTATAATATTGAACTAGGATGATGCAATGATTGGTCAAAAACAAGAGTAACATATATATATATATATATATATATATATATATATATGCAAAAATAGAATAATTTGAGAATAGATATAATTTCAGATGAAGAAATTAGTAAAAATATTTGATATGTGCTGAATGCTATTTAATGAATTAGAAATTTGATATTAATATAAAGGTATATGAATTAATGAATATGTTTTTAACAATATAGAATTTGATATCAATATTTAATTTTTTTTAGTGTAATTCATAATAACGTATTAATCGCTAGCAACAATTTTTCTTTTCAAATTTTACTTGCACCTTAAATTCTACATCTAATTCTATCTTATCCAATTTTATTCGCATAAAAAAATTATTATTTAAAAAAATACAATATTTAATAAATATAATAATATAAAAACTACTTTAATAAATATAATAATATATATGTTACTCTTGTTTTTGGCCAATCATTGCATCATCCTGTCTCAATATTATAACATTAATCTTAATTATTTATGTTTAAGTATAAAATTATTAAACACCTAATCAATCAAACCAAGCACTATAAATTTTATACAACTGAAGTTATCACCTTCCATTTCGTTGCTGCCCTCATGGAAATGGAATATCCATTTCGTGTGTGGTTGGCATGACATTGGTGGCCCATTTCGTGGGTACCATAGTTGAAATGGAGTTCATTTCCATTTCACGGGCAGCGGCCACAAAATGGCTATGCGTATTTACAGAAAAATTTCCAGCCATGCGCATTTTGGGAATTAATGTTTTTTAGATGCGCATTTAGGTAAAAAAGCCTCCAAAATAGATAACCTCCGATCCTTAAAACCAATAAGAATACCACTAAGATTTGTTGTCATTGTTGGGACATAAATCAAAGATGAAACCCCACATGTAGATAACTAAATATCATGTTGAGGTTTTCGTAGGAGGCCCACCAGACCGGGGGATCTTTAATTAGCAAACTATGCGTCATTAATATAAAGCAAAGGACACAATCATTACGACATTTGACCCATAACATTGCATTGCATTATTATTACTCCTTATAATTAGCAGCACCGATTTCCTTTTCTTTTTCGTGTCTACTCTATCACAATGTCAAAAGTAACAAATGCTAATCTTGTCATGCAAAGCTTCATGGGGGTTAACTTGATCGATCTTCATTAATTTGCGTGGTGATCATATTTTTATTTCATAGTTCGTTGCTATCTAGATTCACTACTTTTGTTTTGTAGAGCGCATGCTCATGAACATATATATATGTCAACCATTTCACACGCCGCAAAGAATGTGCAAATGGAAATTATTTCTTCATTTTTTTTTAGTTTTAATTTAAAAAAAATGTAGAATATTAATATATTATTTGATAACTTATTATCAATAATAATTAATATCAAAGACACTTTTATTAGACACAAATACAAAAAAGATATTTTTATTAGATACATCTATAAAAATATTTTTATTAAACACAGCAATAAACAAAAATTGACAGAAGTTGGTAGAATCCTTGTTGGTTAGATTGTTTAATTTAACCCCACTTTCATATCTTAAAGGCCTAATTGGTTTAAAGTAGTGTGTTAGTTGGTGATGCTGGTAAATTATTCTTGGAGTGCATATATAGTGACATACGAAATTATTCATATAATTGGATAAAAGTCAAAAGATGTTTGCTACCTGTCTATCACTTCTAGAGTTCTAGTTCTACTGTATCCACCCCCTATTTTATTCGTTAGTGTTTAATCTTGACTCTCTTTCAACTTTCAACCCTTATTTTATTTCAGCAACACTAGAGAGATAAAAAAATATTTTATTTCATTAATATTTATTAATTATTATAAAAATTAATAAATATTAAATAAAATAAGTTCTAATTTTTTTTTTTAATTTATTTGACATTCTGATAAATAAGGATGTTAAATGTGTTGAAAAAATTCCCTAATAATAGAACGGCATATACTTCATCTACAATCTACATTTCAGCAACACTAGAGAGATAAAAAAATATTTTATTTCATTAATATTTATTAATTATTATAAAAATTAATAAATATTAAATAAAATAAGTTTTAATTTGTTTTTGACTTTTTTTTTGTTATCAAACATTTTTTTTTTATTTTATGTCATGTTATGTTATATTATTTTATCCTTTGTTATTTGAACAAACACTTTCAATATTTTCATCAAATAATTCTATACCTATAATAAAGGGATAGATCGATAGATATTCTTTTAACTAATAATTTGTTTGTTCATGTCTCTTCACTCAATTGATGACTTGTTTGAAGTATGAATTTCTAGTAAATTTTATTAATTTACAAAAATGAAGAAAGTGACCTTACAAGCATGTTGGGACACAATATTAGAAGAATAAGGAAACATAAAAGTTGAGACAGATGTAGTTGAAGATTTTATATTTTTTATGTGCCGATAAATAATTATTATTCTTGGAAGGTATATATATATATACTATAAAATAAAAGTAGCGAAAAAAGGTATGGAGAAATGGCATTTATTGTGAGAAATTCTATGTGTGTGTGGGTATAGTATCCACATTCCACAGAAGTCCCGTGAGTGATTAAAGAAAGAGAAGAGAGAGCACACGCATTTCATTGATTGCATGCAACTTATTAAATGTTCCTTCTACAGTACAATGGAAGAGCATCACTCATAGTCGATATTTCAGCCACAACCCATGGATCCCATTACAAACCTTTGTTCGCATATCAATTATTTTTTATAACATCCCAAAACAAAAGATAAATTTAATTTGTATACAAATTATTATAAGTCTCGCGGGACCAACATTTGAAAAAGCTCTATGTCAAAGGATCAACATCTGAGGATAGAATTTTATAAAATTTTGGACTTTCTCAGTACAAGTTAATTTTTGTGGTGATGGTTATTCTCACGAACTTTATTACTTACGAATATGAAAATTTTACACCTTTGTATGCCCTTTGCATTGTACCTCTAGTTCTTTTATTTGGTTGGATGACAAATTTAAAACCCTAAATTTTACTATTACTATTTAACTAAGTTGGGTTGGTCTAATGGTTAGCTCACTAGTTCACTTAAACAAATGTCGGGGGTTCAAAACCCTCCTTGTACATGCAACAACCTATTAACCAGCGACAAACCCTTAAATGGAGCTTTGATCTGCGATGGATTAGTTCTTAATATGTCGAGTAAGGAAATACAGTGAGAAATTACTTTTTTGATATTTGAATTTAATTTGAGTAATTTAAATAGTATCCCTCTATTTATTATAAAAGAGTGTTTAGAGACTAGTAACATTTATTTATATTGGTCAATAATTTTAGTAGGTATACGTATTTTGTAAATGCATTAAAAAAATTTTTTTCCTTAAAATCAACTTATAAAAATTGATTGATGACTAATTGCTATGAAGTATTAGGATTCCCGCCAAAATAGAGTTTGAGAAAAAAATAGTGAAAAAATGACGAGACATCGTTTTCATGGCATGGTGATGGGCATGGCGGGAAACCTTCGTAAATAAATGATGCTTGGAAATTGGAAAATGACAACACCGCTACTCATGGCGGGAAATAATCTTCGTTTATATCGTTTTCAATTAGATGAAAACTCAGGTGTAGCCGACTTCACGTGAAGTTGATAGTTGAGAGTCGTTAGATGGTTTGACTGATTTGACTAAATTTTTATTTAACGGCTCTCAGCTATCGACTGTACTTGAGTTTCCACCTTTTAATTATCATATTTATAGAAATTTTCAACGGTTAAAAATAATACAAAGCGTGTTAATGTTATTGTTATCTAATAAAAAGGTTAATGTTACACAAATATAAATATATTTACATGTAATTACACAAATAACAAATTTAATTCATACCTTTTTTATTCGTTAACATGTAATTATATTCTCTTATCATAGTTATAGTTGACTTTTTTGTTTATGAGTAACGTTACATAATTAATAAAAATTATTATTTTTAATTAATATTTCTCTTCGTTTATTATTTAAATAAGTACTCGTACAAAAATGAAAGAATTTTGTAACAGAATGGGTATAGTAAAAAAATTTATAAAGTAAGTGACTTCATGATAATCGAAAAGTTAAACTGGACACAATTTCATCCCAACCGAAGAAATCTAAAATTGAAAGTAGCTTACAGTGTTTTTTTCCTTTTAATTATTCACCGTTATTATTTTATATTTTTCTTCTTGTTTTTGCTGACAGAAACCAACGGTTCAGATCGATTCTGTGACTGTGATAGTTTGTTTTAACTTTATTGTCCATTGATTCAATTGAAAAGAAGAAATAAAATATATATATATATATGTAAAAATTTTGAATATATAGTTATAAAAAGAAAAAGAAAAAGTGGTGAAAATTGCCGCGAAACATGTATTGAGTTTGGCGCCTAAAAAGAAGAGAGGAGTGACGTGTGAAAGAGAAACATCAAAAATCGAAATACAATATCTGCTTTGCAGACATTCATTCATAGCTTCCTTCATTGCCCTAACCAATGCTTTCGATGACACATGATGAGACAACACACCATTTTCTGCCTCGCAAATATAATTTCCCTTTTTTTTCGGTATAATGGAATTTTGATTTTGTGTTATAACTAGTATGAGCAACTTAATGTAATAGAAAGCTTTTAAGTATGTTGCTACATGGTGTTTAAGTGAATTTTAAT
>NC_029787.2:121464173-121469678 GCF_000816755.2 Arachis ipaensis
ATAGCTCATAGTCACAAAAAAAAAAACATTCACAATGCATTAAAATTAAATTCTAAGATTAAATCTAAATGCTCTGTTAGGGTTTTTTAGTGCTCTGTTAGGGTTTTTTAACGGAGTTCCTAGTACCATCAAGGCTACATTGTCAACATCAATTAAATCTCAATACAAGTTTACGTAATCTGCATGGCTGAGACAACGAGGGATGAAGATCGAACCGAGGAAGACAACCGGAAAGGAGGTAGGAATGTGATTCTACTGGAAGAGGCATACATATCAGAAGGTATTAACGCTTGCTCCAATAGTCTCTATGGAAGATTCTTTGCTTCCAAAACCTTATCAATTGGAACCATGGGGAATGCTTTAAAGGCTATATGGGGAAACCCGGAAGGATTTAGCGTGAGTGACAAAGGGGATAATTCCTTCCAATTCTTTTTTAATAAAGAAGTGGATGTCTTGCGTGTTGAACGTGGTTCTCCATGGCTATTCAAAGATTATGTGCTCCATGTCAAGAGATGGAAGGAAGATCAGAACTGTGATGAAGAGATTATTTCCAATTTTTCAGTTTGGGTTCAATTTTGGGGTTTGCCAGAATCGTTTAAAACCCTCGAAGTTGGACGTAAATTGGGAGAGAAACTGGGCACAGTGTTGGAAGTAGGTAAATTTCATATGCGAGACAGAGAAACTAAGATTGTGAAGACCAAAATCAATATTGATGCTGCCAGGCAAGTGAGAGATCAGTTAATAGTGGCAGGACCTAATAAAAATGAGGTAGAAGTGGCACTGCGCTATGAGAGACTTGAAAAGTTCTGTACCTATTGCGCAAAATTGGGGCACGAGGTGAAAAACCGCCATGATCTGCTGAAGGACACAGAGAGTGATATGGTAAAAGAGGATGACATTGGCGAATGGGTTAAAGCCAGCCAAGTGGGAACGCGAATCTACTCCGAAGAAGAAAGAACATTCAACAACTCAACCCAAAATCAGAATAAGACCACTCAACGTAAGAAAGAATCGGTCTTAAACTGCTTATTAGAAGAATTTGCAGGGATGTCAATGTAAGAAGGGAAACAAAGTTTGAAACCACAAGACACTGGTAACAGGACAGCACCTGAGTTACCTCAATCAGCCAATTCTAGAACAGAATGCATGGAAGTTATCATAGCTGGTCAGTCCAATACCAAGGAGGATGAAGGGCAGCTTATGCAATTCGCTATTGTGCAGTGTCTCACCACAGAGAAAGGTACGAAGTGGAAAAGTTTAGTAAGACAAGGTGCTGCAGAGTCAGATACTAAAAGTGAACCCAAAAAAAGGTTGATGAGTGGTATAGCTGAAGGATCTACAAAGAAAGCAAGAACAGAGGATGAAAATGCAGTTAAACAGATGGTGGAGGGTGCCAGCCTACAAATGGCACCCAAGGCGCCATGAGAACTATAGTTTGGAATTGTCGGGGTTTGGGGAGACCCCTGACAATTCACACCTTAAAAGTGATTTGTAAATCTCACTCCCCCGAGATTGTGTTTATAAGTGAAACAAAGAACCAATCTCAACAGGTGGAAGCAAAACTTCGGGTATGCGGCTACGAAAACTGGCATATTGTTAATCCGACAGGAGTGGCAGGAGGACTTGTGCTAGCTTGGAAGGACAACATCAGTGTTCAAATTATTAGCAGTGGAGAATTCTTTGTGGCAGCCGAAATTAAGGAAGTCGGAAGCAGTGAGGTATAGGCGTTTATTGGTGTCCATTTGAGTTGTTCGGAACAAATTCGATCCTTACAGTTTGAGGAGCTTACAACAATGAGCCAACACCTGGAAGGAAAAGTGGTAATAGCAGGCGATTTTAATGCTATAACAAGCCAAGCAGAAAAAGAGGGTGGAGGCCAAAAATCAGCAACCACCATTGCAACATTCACTAATTTTATTGACAGTAACGAATTAGTGGATATTGGAATGGTGGGGCGCCCTTTCACGTGGACAAATCGAAGACAAGGAGAGAATTTGGTGAAGGAGAGGCTTGACCGCTATTTAGTTGGGATGGAATGGAAGTTGAAGTTTCCGAATGCAGTGGTGCACAGGCTCACAGAGTCAGGCTCGGATCATGCTCCAATTTTGATGGAAACCAAACCTCAATCCTGGCATAGTAAAAGGTGGTTTAAATACCAGGAACGTTGGTGTGGAGAAGAGGATGTCAAGAGAATTGTCAGTGAAGTGTGAAGAATGGAAGTTGTAGGCTCGGCTATGTTCTCCTTGGCCCAAAAGTTGAAAGTTTGTAGACATAGACTAGTTCAATGGAAGAAAACTCACAAAGCAAACTCTCGGAAAGAAATTGAGGACCTTCAAGCTAAACTAGAGGAGTTGCGGGTGGCTGGAATCAATGGGGAGAGGAGGTTACCAGTTTGGAGGAGAAGTTGGAGCTGGCATATTTGAAAGAAGAGAGCTATTGGCGAGAAAAATCTAGAGTCAAGTGGCTAAAAGAAGGAGATCAGAACACTAGATTCTTTCACCAGAAATTTCAATCAAGGATGCGAAGGAACAGAATTTGGAGATTAGTGGGGAGGGACAATGAGATTGCATCAAAACCGGAGGATATTGCAAAGGTAGCTGAAGACTACTTTTGTGATATTTTTAATTCTTCTTGTTCGACCGATCCGAATCCATACTTAGAGGATTTGGAGCATAAGGTTACAACTTCCATGAACCGTAGGCTCCAAAGGCCAGTAACTATGGACGAGGTCAAAAGAGCTACATTTAGTGTTCATGCTCAGAGTGCTCCTGGTGATGACGGGTTTACAGCTAAGTTTTTTCACTTTTTCTGGGATATAGTTGGAGGTGACGTTTTTAAGGAAGTGAGAAGTTTCTTTCACAGTGGCAGAATTTTAAAAAGCTTCAATCATACTCAAATTTGTTTGATTCCAAAGGTGCCAGATGCTAGTGACATGACTCAGGTACGACCGATCAGTTTGTCTTCAGTTATGTATAAAATTATTTCTAAAGTTATGGTGCACCGATTACAAGGTATTATGAATAAAATTATAAGCTCGAATCAGAGTGCGTTTCTCAAAGGTAGACTCATTTCAGATAATATTCTAATTGCCCACGAATGTATGCACTATTTGAAAAGTAAGAGAAGTGGGGCAGAGCATGAGATGGCTATTAAACTAGACATGAGCAAGGCTTATGATAGGGTTGAATGACATTTTTTATGGTATATTATGGATAAGCTGGGCTTTGATGCTAAATGGATTAACTGGACTAAGGAATTGGTAACGACTGTTTCTTACTCTTTCGTTGTAGAAGGTCAACCTTTTGGCTATTTTAGGCCAAATAGGGGCATCCGACAGGGTGACCCCCTATCTCCATATCTCTTTCTTTTTTGTGCAGAAGGGCTTTCCTTCTTGCTACACAAGGCAGAGCAAAATAGATTAATTCAAGGAGTTCAAGTTAATCGAAGATGTCAAACAGTTAATCACCTTTTGTTTGCTGATGATTCAATCCTTTTTTGCAAGAGCGCACCTAATACAAGCCAAAGTATTCTAGAATTACTAGAGATCTATGAGGGTTTCAGTGGGCAAAAAGTCAATTTGAATAAGTCGGCTATCTTTTTCAGTCACAACACACCTCAGAACACAAGACTAGTAGTTGCTCAGACACTAAATATTGAACATATCGGAGCACAAGACAAATACCTATGACTGCCCTCTATAGTTCAAAAATCAAAGAAAGCAATCTTTGGAGCTATCAAGGATAAAGTTCAGAAGAGGATTATGGGTTGGAAAAGAAGTCTATTGTCATCAGGTGGCAGGCACACGCTATTGAGAGCGGTGGGGGAGGCGATTCCTATTTATACACTCTCTTGTTTTAAGCTCCCGGACACGCTGTTGACTGAGATTCATAGCATGCTCTCGCAATTTTGGTGGGGTCAAAAAGGCGCAGAACGAAGAATGTTTTGGATTAAATGGGACACAATGACGAGACCGAAGAAAGATGGAGGGCTGGGGATCAAGGACCTAAGGGCGCAAAATTTGGCTTTATTGGGCAAGCAATGTTGGCGTCTAATGAAATACCCTAATTCTACTCTATCAAAAATGCTCAAAGCTAAATATTTCAGATATACAGATTTCCTACATGCAGAGATAGGAAGCATACCGTCGTGGGGCTGGAAAAGTGTTCTTGAAGGGCGTAAGGTGATCGAGAAAGGCTTGTTATGGAAAATAGGTTCTGGCACTAATGTTCGCATCTTCCATGACCCCTGACTCCCACCACCAGTGCCCCTTAATGTCCCTCAAAATGCACTCACAATCCCGCCAAATCTGCAAGTGTATTACGTTAGTTCGTTACTAAATCCTGATAGAAGCTGAAATAGAAATCTGATTGAGTCGATTTTTTCAGTTGATATATGCAATAAATTTTTTTCAATCAAACCAACAGAGAAGGAGGATGAAGTTAATTGGTGCCGGACAAAATCTGGTATATATGAAGTTGGATCAGAATACAAAATTGCTTATGAATTCTTTCATTCTCCTACTTCATTGAGGCCCCAGAACATACACAACAGAGTCTGAAATAGCATTTGGGAGTTGAAATTACCACATAAAATTAAGATTTTTCTATGAAAAAGTCTTCATGAAAAACTTCCGGTGTTGCAACAAGTTCACAGCCGGTTCGCATCCACTCTTGCCACTTGTCCAAGATGCATGTTGAAAGCTGAATCAATTTTTCATGCTTTGTTCCAATGCCCCCCTGTCTTCAATAATATGGCGTCTAACCTTAATAATCCCTGACCTATGGATGAGAGAAGAAGTGACCTTTTTCAATTGGTGGCAACGAGTCATATCCTGGGCAGCGGCTCAATTCGACGGTAGACAAAAGACCCTCCTCATAGCGGCGCTGTGTTGGAGCACTTGGAAAGCGAGGAATCGGTGTGTTTTTTAGAAGGTAACAAGCCCGGCACTAGAGATAGTGAAAGAAGCCAGCAATTTAGTGCGTGAATTTGTGAGCCATACCTGATAGATGCTACTAATTTTCTTTACTCTTACTTTACTCTTCTTTAAGTTCTTAGTCTTTCAGTCATAGTTGGTGATAAATAAAAATACCCAATTCTTTTGTACTTTCTTATGGAAACACTTTTATTTTATATTAATAAAATAACATTTATCTTTAAAAAAGAATTTCAAGAATTTATTTGAATATTTAAAAATAAAAAACTATTTTAAATCATTTATAAATATTCAAAGACCATTTTAAATATTATTTTCTTGTAAAGCATATAAATTACACTAAAAAAAAGGACTATTTTAATTTGATTTGGTCCAAATCAAGTTGGTCGAGTTTTAAATATGGCAGGTAATTTTGAATTTTAAAATCTCATAGCCTAAATACATTTTTTTATTAAATCTTCGCTAATTAAAATTTTTTTATTCATATCATTATTATGTGAGTTTATTCTTGTATTTTTATGAACAATAATACTATATATTTAAGTTTTTTTATTAATTTAATTTAATTGGAC
>NC_029787.2:121469721-121470047 GCF_000816755.2 Arachis ipaensis
CTAAACTGAAACTCTGTATTTAAAATGTAAAAAAATGAAAAAGCTGTGAATTGAATTTAAACCTAGAAAGTGGGGAGGTGAGTGACGTGTCCGTGATGAATTAACATTATATCTCATATCATGACAAGTACCTACCATACCATAAGAAATTATATCCTTGAGTAACCGTCAATCTTCCATTCCCTCCAATAATTTCCAAAATTTTGCAGCTACTTTACTACATCTAGTATAAGCTAGCGAATTCAAAATCTTCAAGAGGGTGGAAGTGGGACACCCACAAACTCGTAATGAAGTAACATACCAACATCGTAGGCCATACCACATCG
>NC_029787.2:121470223-121472277 GCF_000816755.2 Arachis ipaensis
TTCGCTTCCCATAAGGGGCTGTAAAGTGGGCCAAAAAGTCAAAAACCCGTTTCGGTTATACGAAATGGCTATTTTAGTATTGTTGTGTACTTTTGAACGTAAATTCACTTTTGCACATTTGTGGAAATAATCTCTATATCTTTTAAGACTTAAATAAAATAAGTAAAATAACTTTTAAAGAGAGAGAAAATATTAAACTCAAAATTCAAATAATGTAATATTATTCTTTACCCAAAGTGATGTTCTTCAGAAAAATAAAAGATGAAAAAATTGAAGTTGTTCATTTTTTTTTTATTTACTGTATCCTCTAATTTAACAGATAAATAATTTATCATAAATTTAAATTTTATTTAAGAGTTAATATGCATAAAATAATATTTAAATTCTAATATTTACTTAAGCAGAAAATAAATTAACTTCGACAAACCCAATTGATTACCTGTTGCCCACTTGATTCATTTCTGAGATAGAGAAAGGAGCAATTCCAAATGGCAAGTCAGGTCTCAACTTGTGCCAGAACTAGACTGCATGCCCTGCGGTGAGTTCTTAACAGGGCTGAGAATATATATCCTATATGCGGGTATTCAATTCGGATTAATTTATTCGGATAGGATTGTAAGTAGGACTGATAATGAGTAGAATAAGGTAGGGTTAATCCTACTCGTAGGTTGATATCCTATTTTTAGGTTGAGAATCTCTCAATCCTAACTCTATTCCCACACCTTAAAATTCTAAACCCTACCTTATCTTATGTGCAGAAATATCAAATTTTTTTAAAATAAATATAAAATTCAATCATTTCGAATTTTATATATATTAATAACAGAAAAAATAAAAAACTAATGCTCTAAATTACTAAATTAACTAACTAACTTTAGCGGTTGTTCATTTATTGTAAGTCATTATATAAAGGAGGTTGTGGGTTCAATTCTCACTTCCTTCACTATGTATCTAATTTTTATAAAATATGTGTTATATATGAGGTGCGGGTAGGGTAGGGTAGGGTAGGGTAGGGTAGGGTAGGGTAGGGTAGGGTACACCCTATACCCTACCCTATCCGCATGCATACCCGAACCGTATCCTATCCTACCCGAACGGGTTGGACCGGATTGGGTACCCACGGGTAGGGTATGAATTGCTTGCGAATAGAGTAAGATACGAGTTCAGGGTATACATTCTATTCTACTCGCACTCCTAATTCTATTCTACTCGCACTCCTAATATATTATATAATATATATGTAAAAATTATGTATATAGTGAAAAAAGTGAGTGTTGAATTTACAATTCTTTTTTTATAAAAAATTGAAATAACCACTAAATTAGTTGATAATCATATTATTTATAATTTTATGTTAGATTTCTTTAAGATTTTATTATTTTTAATTTTAATTTGAATTTAATTTTTTATTTTCTATTTTTGTTTGAAAATTTTTTATTTTTATGTGGGTAGAGTAAGATTTAAAACTTTAGGATGTAGGTAAGGTTAGGATTGAAAAATTCTCAACCCACAGATAAAATATGATAGAATTTTAAAAAAATTTTTAATTTGCAGGTAGATTCTACCCATTACTAGTCCTAATTCTTAACTTCTTATTCATAGATCACCATCCTTTCAATATATTATTTTATTTATTTATCAAACATTATAAAATTGGATTTCTTAAAAATAAAGCCCAATCACACTAGCTACAATAGCATTAAAATTAAAAAAAAAAAATTAAATTGATACGATGCAAATCCGACTCATTTGAATCATATTAAATTTGAATAAAAAATAAAATCATACCAAATTGAATTATATTGGTATTTTTAATTTTAACTGTATCAAGAAACTAGAAAAAGTTTGTCCGGTAATGTTAGCACTTAGCATACTCAATTTTTTTTAATGAAAAATTTACTTTTTAATTTGAATCATTTGAATAAAAAATAAAATCATACCAAATTGAATTATATTGGTATTTTTAATTTTAACTGTATCAAGAAACTAGAAAAAGTTTGTCCGGTAATGTTAGCACTTAGCATACTCAATTTTTTTTAATGAAAAATGAAAAA
>NC_029787.2:121472298-121494722 GCF_000816755.2 Arachis ipaensis
AAGGGGCAGCAGGCATAAAAATTAAAAATTAAAATTTTATAATGAAACATATTTTTTGTTAACAGTGATTAGCATATGTAGATTGGTTGATATCAATATCTTTGTATAATTCACAATTCACATCTATGTACATAAACTTGCAATGATCAAATGTATCTCCATGACCAAATCCTTGTCCTTATTAAATAAGAGGGGTAAATTAAAATTGAATGTTGTGATCAAGTTGTTGTATAAGGTTGAAGATGTGTTGGTGGAAGAGATGACAAATTTGTATGGGATCACAAGACAAAATAAAATAAAAAGTAGAAAAAGCAGAGAGGGAGATATTCTTTTCACCGTCGCTTTCATTCCAAATTGGTTATTGTACGAATAAGACACCAACATAGCATAGAGCATAGCATGCAGATGCAAGAGGGTAGTATCAGAGATCCGCCGAATAATGGATACGTTGGATTTGGCATTATTAAGTGTTACTCCCATCCAACCAACGGTTCCTCTCCTTAACCACGAACCTTTTTCGGTTTAGACATTCAAAATATAAAATAATATGTATTTTATTTTTCGATTAGAATTAGATGAATTTGGACCATCTCTCTCTAGCTAAATTGTAATTAAGGTTAGGGAATTATTATTTAAGATATTTATGGAATTGGAGGAAGAGGACAATGATTCGTGTTAGGGAAGGGGGGGAGGGGGGGTGTGTCCTGGTCTGAAACTTTTTCTATAACATGGGCTACTGTGCCTCTCACTTTTACTTTTTCAATGAAAATGTCGTACTCTCTCTACAGTCATGGCCAGCACCTACGCCTGTTCATCCTCCACATGCCTCCCATTTCACTATCACCTTTCAAATACATAAATGAATAAGTCATCCATGGCTTAATTCTTTACTCACAAGGGTTTTATATATGTGTACTCATTCTTAATAGGATAATTTTTTTGTACAATATTTCTCGTTCTCAACACTTGTTTAACCAGATAAATGAACTGTTCCCATTCGATTAACCTAAATTGGGTATAGGATAACTTATTGTAAGCAGAAGGTGCCATCCATATCAACTTAGGCCATGCAAAATGTGAAAATAGGTTGATGGTCAACAAGAAAGGTAGGTTAATAGTGACCATGAGTCAATTTAACTTTCACCAATCCATATCATAGGGTCGTATCCTCTAAGATCACTTTCGACACCAATTTCTTTTAGGAGGTGGTTTGTGGTATGATCAACATTTGATCCGATTTCATTAAAGACAATGCACATTTTTGTTGAGGACTGTTTTATGTTCATGTCAATGTACATATTCTTTCTGGGGCCAAAATTTTCTTCTCCAATTAAATTAGTTAATATACCAATGTTATTTTATTAAGAATAAGGGGCAGCAGGCATAAAAATTAAAATTAGAAATTTTATAATGAAACATATTTTTTGTTAACAGTGATTAGCATATGTAGATTGGTTGATATCAATATCTTTGTATAATTCACATCAATGTACTATGTACATAAACTTGCAATGATCAAATGTATCTCCATGACCAAATCCTTGTCCTTATTAAATAAGAGGGGTAAATTAAAATTGAATGTTGTGATCAAGTTGTTGTATAAGGTTGAAGATGTGTTGGTGGAAGAGATGACAAATTTGTATGGGATCACAAGACAAAATAAAATAAAAAGTAGAAAAAGCAGAGAGGGAGATATTCTTTTCACCGTCGCTTTCATTCCAAATTGGTTATTGTACGAATAAGACACCAACATAGCATAGAGCATAGCATGCAGATGCAAGAGGGTAGTATCAGAGATCCGCCGAATAATGGATACGTTGGATTTGGCATTATTAAGTGTTACTCCCATCCAACCAACGGTTCCTCTCCTTAACCACGAACCTTTTTCGGTTTAGACATTCAAAATATAAAATAATATGTATTTTATTTTTCGATTAGAATTAGATGAATTTGGACCATCTCTCTCTAGCTAAATTGTAATTAAGGTTAGGGAATTATTATTTAAGATATTTATGGAATTGGAGGAAGAGGACAATGATTCGTGTTAGGGAAGGGGGGGAGGGGGGGTGTGTCCTGGTCTGAAACTTTTTCTATAACATGGGCTACTGTGCCTCTCACTTTTACTTTTTCAATGAAAATGTCGTACTCTCTCTACAGTCATGGCCAGCACCTACGCCTGTTCATCCTCCACATGCCTCCCATTTCACTATCACCTTTCAAATACATAAATGAATAAGTCATCCATGGCTTAATTCTTTACTCACAAGGGTTTTATATATGTGTACTCATTCTTAATAGGATAATTTTTTTGTACAATATTTCTCGTTCTCAACACTTGTTTAACCAGATAAATGAACTGTTCCCATTCGATTAACCTAAATTGGGTATAGGATAACTTATTGTAAGCAGAAGGTGCCATCCATATCAACTTAGGCCATGCAAAATGTGAAAATAGGTTGATGGTCAACAAGAAAGGTAGGTTAATAGTGACCATGAGTCAATTTAACTTTCACCAATCCATATCATAGGGTCGTATCCTCTAAGATCACTTTCGACACCAATTTCTTTTAGGAGGTGGTTTGTGGTATGATCAACATTTGATCCGATTTCATTAAAGACAATGCACATTTTTGTTGAGGACTGTTTTATGTTCATGTCAATGTACATATTCTTTCTGGGGCCAAAATTTTCTTCTCCAATTAAATTAGTTAATATACCAATGTTATTTTATTATATTGTAGATATTGTTACTATGGGTTAAGTTCGATTTTGATCTTTAAAGGTTGAAATTTTTTTTATTCCCAACCTTTTTTGGATACAAAATCGTCCCTAAAGTTTAATTTGATTTTAAAATTGTCCTTATCTTAGGGACCAAAATGGTACAGAGGTAGCGGCGAAAGCGGAGATAAAGGTGGATCGTAGACAGCTTCTTATTCTTTTTTTTCTTTTCCCTTCTTCTTCTTTCCTTCCCTCTTTGCAAGAAAAAAACACTCGCTTTCTCTTATTTTTTCTTTAATATTTAAATAAAAATAACGATTTTAAAACTTAGTTTTTAAATTTAGGAACAATTTTGTATGCAAAAAAAATTAAAAATAAAATTTTTTTTGACATATAACTTAAAAACCAAAATCCTACTTAACCCTAAATTCAATACAAGGTAGACAACTATTAACATAAATAAATCTGAAAAAATATCATACCATAAAGAGATTTAAGTATGTTGAACGTATTACATAGGATAATGGAAAAATTTAAAAAGATGTACTGATTTTATATTTTAATAACTAATTTTAATATGCAAATAGTATTTTTTTTTAACCAAACATGTAAGTGTTTTTTCAAATAAAGTGTGTACAATACGGCAATAGCTATCACACTCTGACATTCATCCAAATAGGGATGGGTGAACCGGTGAACTCTATTTTAAGTTGAAACATACATCGTTCCTGAACAAAAGAAGTAGAAAACTAGAAATTTGGAAACAAATAGTGGTGGGTGAACTTCCTCTGTTTTTGTGATTAAATGGGTGAACATTTTATGAAGCAACTACTATAGGCAAAAGTAATAAATGAAAACATTTAATGTTAATGAAGAGAGTAGCTATCCACAGCGGTTAATTAAACTCGAGTTGAGTACCACTGGCTACTTAGTAACTTGAAATTCACTTTATATTTTTATAATTGACTATTTTATATTTCTCACTCAGCAACTTGGACTCTTCTAAGTTCTAAGTTCTAAATCAGCAAAGTGATTACAGGAAAATCAGGAGATTGTTGCCTTTGCCTTTGTCCACTTTTGATATAGATTCTTATTTTACAAAGAGCCAACTTCTATGGAGTTAGGGAATTGGGCCTGAACCTTTTTTTTATTCAGTTTTCTTATTCGTTTTTGTTTTTGGGTATTTAGGGTGGGGGTTAGTAAGTGCATCTCAAGGTTCTGAAAACTGATTGTTGACAACCAAAACTAGATCAGATATAATGAAATAATATATTTATATATAAAAATATTTTGAAGAGTACTAGGAATCAACAACTTTTGTATTTTATAACCATTAATTGGCCATTAATAGTATTTTTAATGATGTGAGATTAAATCCAACAGTGTGAGATCATTCAATTTTGGTTAAATGCTGGCTAACTTTTTTAAAAATTGCTGACCCCGAAATTTTCCTTTTTAGCAATTTTTCTAGTTTTTTGTCTGATTCATTGTCAACCAATTTTTATTCTAAATCAAATCGGTTTAATAACTAATTTCTGATTAATTCAGTTAAACCAACTGGTTCTATTCGGTTCTCAAAACCATGGTGCATGTGTCTATTATATTAGGCCGATTAACCAAAGGAGAATTTGTATTAGTCAGAAAATTTATTATACGATTAACAAAGTGGGAAACACAATCGGGGAAGGAAGCAGAAATCGCACTTGCACATTCCTCCTCCTATATAATAAATAACTCAAAAATTCTGAAAGATAGTTGATAATTGAAAGGATAACAATCGGAGGAAAATACTAATTATTGAGGTGTTTGATCAATAAAATGTAAATATAAATACCCGGAAAACTACAATAATCTCGCACATCGCAATAGCGGGAAAGTAACTTCCAAAGAACATGCACGAGTGGGCTGAGTGGCAAACATAAAAGATGTAAAGTTCAACCAGTAAAATATAACAATTATATATTGTGGACTTGCAGGTATAGAATGACATTATAATAATACGAAGAATTGATGATGATGATGATGATGATAATGATGGTGGTGGTGATGATCACGTCCTAAAAAAATATGGATAATGATGAATTGATGATGATGGTGATAATTATATATTAATAATTAATTAATTAATATTAATAGTACTAGTACAAGCTAGTTATGGAGAACATGTCTGGTTGTTCTGCGGGAGAGAGACGCTGTGTCGGGGAACTCTGTTTTAGAAGATTCTTGGGAAAGTGAGTTCCACATCCCCTTACAGAATCTATCACCGTTTTGACCAACTCACTTCCCTTCTTCCATTACCATGTTCTCCACCACCGTCATTCACAAAACGACAACCACAATGATGACAATTGTTTGAGTGAAACACAGCAATGGCATAGTCACAGAGAATATAATTATTGAACCTTAACCATGCTTACTCATCAAATTAGTAGTCTATTCTGAATTTTTTAAGATAAGAAACACAGCTAAATCCAAAGTTTAGTAGATAAAATAATATTAAAAGCAGTGCCAAATGGTGAAAAGCCCCAAAACCCGGGTTGTATCCCACTTCTTTGCATGTGGGAGTGACAAGTAATTATAGCATAAAATATATATATCACACATCCATTCATGCATTTAGAGCCAACACGCGCTCCTTTACAAAAATTAGGTGTATCAGATGCATAGAAAGAAGGATGCATTTAATGGTCCAAGCAGGTCATGAATGCATATGTGGTTCACTGATATAAATGTATCACATCACATGCATTTGTTGAATAGAGAATACCTGAAGCAATCTTGTCTTCTCTCTAAGAGGAGTGTTATTAACTATAATCATGCATAGCTGGAACTGCCCAGATAGTATAATTCATCTGTAATCACTAAACATATTGAATTTATTTCAAAAAGATACATCAGCTGAATAACAATCGGCCATAAAGGAGAAAAACAATTAATAAATAATCACAATCTCACGTGATACAAGATTAATGGAAGCAGCCGACACATTACAAAATGGATAGTTTCCAGAACTAAATGACATTTTTATTTTAATAATTTTCAGGCAAAAAGTTTTTCTGTCCATTAAACTCTGAATCCATTCATGATAATTTAGTTGTCTGTTTCACATCTTTCCGAGAAGGTATACATGATCTTTACATAACATTACAATGAATTGATTGCTACTATACAATTTTCAGTAATGCATCTTACGTATCTACACAATGCATACAGGCCGGAATATTACCATTTTAACAGGATTTTACTGGGAATATAAATATAAGAGAAGCTATGATTCTCTTTTAGCAACTAAATTAACACACAAGGAATATGTAATATATGCAAAATAGAAAAAAATGGCAAATTATTGCAGAGGAGAAGAAATTGAAGAATCCATATTGACATCAGTGGAAAGTTGGTTTGAAAGTTGATGGTGGTTCTTGCTCTTCTCCAAAGATATCTGGTTGGTCATATAAGAAAAATAATCACTTCACACAATAGCATCAAGTTATCAACTTGAGTTGAGTAATTAGTAGGAATACTCCGAATAAATGAGAAAATTATGATAAAAACAAGGTTATAAGAATAAAAATGGATTGATCATCAAAACTTCCACTATAGGTTCGAAATGAAGATGATAAAAACTTCCACTAGATCCAAAAATGAAGATGATGGTACTGGAAATGTTCTAATATCCCATTAACCATCATACATAGAGACAACTAACCAGCTAAAGAAGCTTGTTAAGCATTTAGCAGCACAAAAGAAAGCAGTTGATTTTGACAGTAACATCCACTCAAGAATCACACAACTTATGTAGCAAAATAAAGAGGAAAATCACAAAACTTTATGTTATGTTACAGGGAACCTATAGCTTCGCTGTAGATACATTTAGAGTGAATGTTTATCAGTATCCATCAAATTCTAATAGAATCCTAAATCATCAGCAAACATTTTAAAATTCAAACCTTGACGATGTCCCTGGAAGGCTGGAACCGAGAACAAGTAACAATAATTATTCAAAACAAAATACATCTATCGACACCATTCTTGCTCAAAATTTGACCATAAGAAAAAACCAAATTATTTATTAGAGGTTTAAATGATGTCAATAGAACATGCAATTGAACTTATTTTAAAACATCGGTTACTCAAAAATGAATAAAAGGAACATGGTTGATTGAGCATGACTTGAGGTAATTTTGTGGCACGTTAACTTACCAAGAGAAGATCCTCATCTGTCCCAAAGGTTTTGCGAGCTTCTTCTAAGGACTTTGAAGATATCCTTTTATGCTTCCTGCATAATTTTTAGCGAATTTTAAATCTGTGATTTATAAAGTGAACAACAAACTCTTATTTTAGAATCAAAATCATAAAAATTTCACGGCAATAAGATAATCCCGTCAAACAACATGCAAAAAAAAGGGCTTGTCTTATCAGTGCAAGTTGTTCAAGAATTTCTACTTTTCATGAAGATCAGTGTCATTTGTTTTTGTTGCCCCTTGCTAATTCGGCAAATTCAGCCACAGTATCATGAATATAATCTTCAAGTTGTAGCTTAGATCTATGAGCACACAAATTCACTATGAATATTTTACATGGATGGTTTTTCTCATCCAAGTTTATGCATTAAATGACATGAGTTAGGGATCCAAATAATAACTGTTGATAATACAGGGATCTTAATAAGCATAAAATATTATTGTGCAGAGAAAAAATAAAAGCCATTAATATAATACAAGATATTCTGCAGATAATCGTGAGAAAAAAGGGGGGTTACTTAGAGCTGGCAGGATCTCTAATCTCAAACATATCTGCTCCAGCATCATAGCCACATATCAAAACATAGTGACCTGTGGATGGAATTTTTTAATTCAGTAATTAACTTAACAAATTGAATAATAGAAATAGGATATTGTGATAATGAAATATACTGCTTTCACATAATACTAAAATAATGTCAACTCTCATTCATGATTTTAAACAAGTAGAACCTTGAAATTTACTGATTAGAACTTTAGAAGATCTGCAGATACAGCTGTTTCTAGTATAAGCGCCTAACATAGCATAATAATGCGTAAAATATATACATATTACATCAGCTACCCTGCTTAAGTACAAACTAGTCTTACACATCCTATAGGAGTCTTCACTATACCTATAGATGAGCCTTAAGAACACACTAGGTGTATGTATTATATTTCCATATATAGAATATATAGCTATTATAGTGAGTAAAATCTGGGTAGATATCACACTACAATATCTGTAACTTGGTATTTAAAACCACTGAATTAGATAAAAAAATCTGTCCTAGATACCTGTACTTTTACCTATATATTGTATGAAAGAAATAGTAAAGGGAATCTCGCCATTCAAATCAGACTTTGATATTGGGTGCACTTTAGTATCCAAGAACCTATGACATAAAGCATTCTTTTTTGCAAATAATATAGTCCTAGTTGAGAAGTCGGGAGGGGCAATGAATTAAAAGCTCTAGTAGAGACAAGTTTTAGAAGCACATTAAAATGTAGGTTCAACAAGAGGCATCCTAATTCTAGCTTAGCAGTGAAAATTGAGGATTATACCATACTCCCAGGCATACAGTTTAAGCTCCTAGGGTTCATCATCAAAATGATGGGAAAAGGAGAAAAGATGTAAACCATAGGATTCAACATAGGTGGATGAAATATTGAGAAGTGCTTCAAGCTTTATATCTGACAGTAAGCTTTAAATGTAGCAACATTGATATTTCGAGGACTGAATATTAGATGGTAAAATACCATCTAGAAGATAACTAAACACTGAAGATGTTAAATATTTACATAAAATAAATGCTAGTTACATGTGTAGGAGACACGAATGCTGGCAACTTCAACAGAAACAATACATTGAAAATGCACACAAGTAATGCAAAGCTGGAATTTCAGTGCTCACCAGTATAGCCAGGGTTATTGCTGGAAACTTCAGGAACATGAACATCATCTTGCAATACATGACTAAAACAGAAACTTTTCAGAAGAAGATTGAATTGCACTTCTCCAGCGAGAATAATGACATGATCAAGGAAGAAGTTATAAACAAAAAACATGTGTTATAATGCAATTGGAGTGACAAATTTCTTCTAAAAAGGATGGTATCAAATGAATAAACGTGGTGTACCACAGGCACTATGTAAAAAGTTGGTAAGAACGTGGAGTATGCCAATGTTGAAAAGCTATCATCAATTAAGTATTGAGGCCAAAAAAGAACAGAACATATAAGAAGAAAACCTGTACCTCAATTTGCTTTGGTCAACTAATGCAATAGCAATATATTTCCCTGACAATATGAGAATGGAAATCTCTCTTCCACTAATTGATCTACACTGCAAAACGATAGAAAGGTTTGCTGACTAAATATTATAAATAAATGACAAAGTTGCTAGTGAATAAAATGTATCTAGTTGTTAGTTTCCTCAAGTCCAACAAATCTGGCAGAACACACAACTTTATTTTTTATCCCTTTTTTGTGATAAAAACACCACTTTCATTTTCCTATTCTTATTAAAAGTGCAACTAATTTTCCACCATTTAATTAGTTCTTATTAAAATCTAAGTATAACAATAAACCATTAATAGAAATAAATGATCCTAAACTTCTTTTCTTCTCCAATAGGAGTGAATCACAGAAATTCTCTTAAAACCGAAACTGAAGGGATCCAGTAAAAACAAGGACAACAGACCTGTATGTCAATTCCAGACTCCACTGCTTTTTGAAATAACATATCTACTCTGACTAGATCATTAGGCAATTCCTCCTACAAACATTTATCACAAGTTTCAAAGAGGCATTTAGTCAAGCGTGGAAACATTTTAGGCAAAACAAGTCCACCTTGCTGTCAAACTTAACTATATAGCATTCAATGGTGTAATTCAAGACAATGTAAGCTTTGATAAATTTATTGTAGTACTGGTATATTTTAACTCATATCCCAATCACTATCAAAGAAAAGCTCATCTCTTAAATTCATCTTACTACAAAGACTTAAGTGCACAAAGATAAAATTAGGATAAAAGCTCATTATTTGTCCCTCAAATTTTTGGAATATCAACATGCTCTTGAAAAGATTATAACAAGTGGTCCTCAAATAGAAGTAATTAGTCCAGGAGTTACTGCAGGACGGCCAAAAAAAAATCACTCTAGGATCAAGTGAATCTCTGGAAAATTAAACTGATATTTGGAAAACTATTCATAAGCTGGGATTTATTCAAAATAAAGAGCATGAAACTACTTTATTGAGCCAGAGAATCACCTTGTAAAAGGATTCAACAGAATAGTTTGGGTTTGCACCAAATGTTACAGTGAAATAGGAAAATGCAACAGAAAATCTCTGCAACAAATATGCCAAATCAACTGTCCAGATACTGCAGAAACAATGTTCAAAGGAAAGGCATTTAGTTTAGTATGATCATCAGCAAATGGAAACTTCAATTTTGAATAACAGAACCCGACACAAAAATGAAATACAATTTTTATATTTCTATGTATCTAGTCTAGAAAATGTATGTATCTAGGCATAGACCATTTGGTCACAGACTCACAGGTTGGTCCAAAAGGTAATGTGAATATACTAAGAAATCCTGCACCTGATAAACATTCTAAGATTTTCAATGGTCTTCAATTGGACAGAGCAAAGGGAAGGAGAGGAAGACTAGAAAGGTACTTGTATAGGCATAATCCTATGGTGCACACTCTCAACTTTGTGTTGAATATACAGTGAGTCCAACATATAGTTGTGTGTGCCTACTATAGACAGTTTACCCTGTTAAAAAATCACAATTTTACTTCCTTCAGTAGACATACTCATGTTTATACATCATCTAGGACTACAAGCATTTCACATAACATAGCAACTAGGAGTTTCAAGCTTCTTATAGTGGGAAAGACCTATTAGTGCAGCATAGCTCAGCCAGGGCTTGAATATCACGGTCGTTAACACCAATAGTTTTCAAAACCATCGAGACACAAGCAAGGCCACAATCCCATGTATATATTTGGTTTACATGTGGTACCTATAAGCAGACAAAATCAACGGTAAAATAATAGCAGTCTGATAGACAAAGAAAAAGATATCAGCCAGAATCACATGCACTTACATCAACAAAGAGCGAGCGGCGTAAGGAGGGAAGATGGGACTCTATGTTATTGTTACTTGATGAATGCTGAAACAAGTAGGGATCTATGGCACTCAAATTATCTCCTTTCAATTCTCTTTCATCTTCTGTCTTAAGAATCTTGTTGAATAACAGGTATAAGGGCCACATCAGTGACCAAATTGATTGAGTAGAATGTTTACTGTGAAACAGAAGTTCAGGACATGAACAGAAACAGAGTTCAAAGGGAGTTTTGGGGATCCTTGTTGCGTGTGTTCACTCTCAACCAAACCAAAAGAAATGCAATATATATGCCACCTACAGCAGCTTTTGACATAAAACTGATTAGAAGGCAAGCACAGAATTCTTCAATTTCCTTCTAGCTAGTACTTAGGATCTAAACTTTTCCAAACCGCAACACCTAACAATGCTGGATTTGAACAATAGAAGGTTTGACTTTTCATTAAGTAAACATTCTCCTTTTTCACAAATTCAGAGATCAATGTAAATTTCCAAACATTATTCATTATTTATCCTATATCATTCTTGAAATTTATAGATTAAAAACCTAACCATCTCCAATGCGAATTGCATAAAATCAAGGAAAATGATTCAAAACACGATCAACGAAAGAAGATGAACGTACAGGAGAAAGAGAAAAAGGAAAAAGGTGCTGGAGCGTTGAAGAAGGCGCGTGATGGTGAAGGTACAGGTAAAAGCAGCTCCAGCTATTTGAATGCTTCTTCGTCTCTCTCAATCAATCCTTTTTTTATCATTTCTTCATATATATCCCTTTCTTTCTCTCTTTTATTTCCCCCTTCCTCCTTTCTCTTCTAGATTTCATTAATTTTACACTAAACACCAACATTAATGTGTAACGAATTTTATTTTTAAATTTTATTACACGTTTAGAAATTGCAATCCAATTCAATTGCGTTGCAAATATTTTGGTAATATTTTAAGTTCGGAAAGTTAAAATTGATTCTTCTTTTTTTCGGTGTTAAATCATACTGTAGCTGATTAAATTAGTAACATTATTATGTGTACCTAAAGTAAGAGGGTGGTTTAATGGCCAAGAAGGATAGCTCAAATGACATAGTCTCCTCATACTTAATTAAGAGGTCGTGTGTTTGAGCCTCTATATTTTTAGTAAAAAAAAAAGAAGTTGGTTTAATGAATGAGCTATAACTAAAATGATATAATTTTTTTATTTTTGTTAAGAGATTTTAGATTCAAATTTAACTCTTAAATTTAGAAAAAAAAAATGTTAGTTTAACCATGTAATGCATAAGTCCATTTACATGTATTCAGATTCAAAATGAAAATATTCAATTCAATAATAATGGTTCTTTTTTAATGTTTTATTTTGGGCTATGATATACGAATGCTAATGCAGATTTGGAATATGATGCGATACGAAATATGTTGATATGCGAATTTTAAAATTTTATAAGATACGAAAATATGCATACATATAAAATATAAAATATTTTTTAAACAAGTCGTAATGATATTTTAATATTTTATTGATATTAAAATATAAATTTATTTTTTAATTATTTGTAATGTCTTATTTTAATTTTATAAAATATTTTTTATTTTAATATATAATAATATATACTATAATATTATTTTTAAATTTATTTTAAGAATATATGTTAAGAATAAGATTGAACACGTTGAAACGTAATAATATTTAAATATGTCTAACTATATCTAAATAAAACTTTTATTTTTTATTAAAATACGATTAGACACAACACCTATCAGACAAATATCGATAAAACATATTCGACACAGACACAGTCATTTATACAAAATATCGGTGCTTCATAAATTATGGGATTTCTGTTTATCTGATATGAAGTAAGGTAAAATTCGTCGAGCTTTGTATGAATCGATTTAGGTCAATATAAATTTTTTTTTTTTGAGACAAAAACTTTTCAAATCAGAGCTTAATAGTGTAAAAGCCCCTCAGAAAATCGTTTCATATATTCAGTTATAAAATATTACGTCAATATAATTCTATTTTTATACCAATTAATTATTTTAGAAAAACTGTGAATATTTGAATGCAATTGATTGTTTTGTTTCGGATTGAAAGTAAGTCAATATTTAATTTTTTTTTTCTAAAATCGTCCTGACAGGCTGTGGAAGATAATTTGGTATGACTTCTTGACTTCTTGTTGTTGCTGCAAGTTTCTACCACCTTCTGACAGTCTGACTAGGTATGGATAAGGATTTTTATTATGATGCATGATAAGGTGTTTATATTATAATATATACAAAATTTTAATCATTATTGTTAAAATTAAAATTGTTATAAAATAAATAAATAAGAAAGAGAAAATAAATATAAAATAAAGAGGTGTAAATAAATAACACTAGTATTAATATTCACTACAATTAATATCTCAATATAATAGAAATGATTCATATATATATTTTTAATATATGTAGTAATGTATATATAAAAGAGAGAGAAGACAGTGTTTGAGAGTATAAAAGAGAGGAAGAGAATTGTTATTGATTGTGTGCAATCTTTTTGTCTCAATTCATATTTTTATAGGCGTACAAAATATATTTTTCAAACTTCATTAAGTTTGTTTCATTTTAAGAACTTGTTTCTTTCAACAAAGGGAAAATGAGCCTCTCATAAATAGACATCTATTTTTATCTATCATCGTCACAACACTCTTCCTTAAATGTTCATTTATGATTATGCCTCATTAAAATCTTACTAAAGAAAAACCCAATGAAAAAAATTGGGTGAAGGAAAAAGAGTACAAAATCCTTTGTGATGGGGATTGCTTCATTAAAAACCTTGTCAAGAAAAATCCAATAGAAAAAAACCTGACCAAGAAAAAAAGAGTACAGTCTCTCCCTCTTGTCGACATTATTTAATATCTCAAAATCGGCGCATCCCAATCTGATGTACCAATCTTTTAAATGAGAATTTTGAGAGTGACTTTGTAAATAAATCTGTCAGATTATCATTTGAATGGATCTATTGGACATCAATTGTCCCTTGATTTTAAAGATCATGAGTGAAGAAGAATTTGGGAGAGATATGCTTTGTTCTATCACATTTGATATATTCACCTTTAAGTTGAGCAATGCATGTTGTATTATCTTCAAACAGAACAGTTTGAACTATCTTATGATCAATCAGTCCACATGATGACAGAATATATTGAATCAAACTCTTGAGCCAAAAATACTCGCGACTTGCTTCATATATCGCTAGTATTTTAGCATGATTAGAGCATGGTTCTGAAAACCGAACCGGACCGGCCGGTTCAACCGGAATAATCGGGAACCGGTCATCTAGCCGGTCCGGGTAACATCAAAAACCGCCTGGCAAAAAACCGGTGAAAAAACCGATCGAACCGGCGGTTAATCGGTGAACCGGAAGAACCGTCCGGTTTTTTAACGGTTTTTGGTTTGAAGGCTGAAATGCTAAACGACGTCGTTTTGGATTAAAAAAAAAAAAAGGGGAAAACGCGTAAAAATCGAAGGAAGCCCTAGTCAGTTTCCAGTCTCCAGTCCTTCTCCCATCTCCTTCTTTCTCCCGAAACCAAAACGGAAACCCTAGCCTCACCGCCGATCGTCGAAAGCCGCAAGGAGTGAGTCACCGCCGCCGTCCGTCGCAGTCAGGGGAAGCACAGAAGCCTCTCCTCCCAACCCCTAGATCCCCTTCACCAGTTCTCCCAGCCCTAGCCTCACTGCCATATCACCTCCGCCGTCTCAACTACTCGAAGCTGCCGTCCCTACTGCATCTCGTCTCGCGTGCTTCCTCCGTCGCGCAGCCGCTGTTCCGCTGCGCCGGCTCTGCTCCTCTGCTCTAGTTCCGCCGCGCACCACCCTCCTGGGCTCCAGTTCCGTGGCGGTCCAGGCCACCTCTTCTCCAGTTCCGCGGTGGTCCAGGCCACCTCTTCTCTAGTTCTGCCGCGTCCAGCCTTCCGTCGTGCTCCCTCACCTCTGTTCTCTAGAAGAGAAGGTATTTTTTTTACTGTAATTGTTGTTTTAATTTTTCTTCTTCAATTATTGTTGTTATCACCGTGGTCTAGGATTGTTGATGATATTCTTGATTCTGTTATGCTGTTGTTGGTCGCCACCCACAACCATCGACAGCAGCCGACGACCACCGGCCGAGCCCGCCTCCTTCTGAATTTGGTAAGACTCTGTTCTTTCACCTATGCTTCTTGATTTTGATTTTCTGAGGTTCTGATCTTGTTCTGTGAGCTCGCCTGTTCTATGCTTGATTTTGGATTTTGATTTTCTGAGGTTCTGTGAGCTCGCCTGTTCTATGCTGCCTTTATGATTTTGGATTTTGATTTTCTGAAGTTCTGTGAGCTCGCCTATTCTATGCTGCCTTCTTGATTTTCAGGATTGATGTTTTTTATTTTGAATATGTTTTGCATTGCTGCTTCTGTTAGCTCGCTGCTTCATGAATCATGATGAATATTTTTTGCTGCTTCTGGTACCTGCTTCTGTTTTGCATTGCTACTTCTGTTATGGGATTGATATTCTGAATTGCTGCTGCTTGTTTGAGTTAATTTTGTTGATGGTTAGTTTCTGAATTGCTGCTTTTTATTTGAGTTAATTGTGTTTGAGTTAGTATAATACTATTGTTTGAGACTAATTGATTATGGAGGTTGATTTGGTTGAATTTGTGTAAATTGTGTTGTTTTGTTTTGTTTTGTTTGGATGGTGCAGGCTGAAATTCAAGGAGCATATGCAGTACTGGAGTAGATAAGCAAGCTTGCCAAGGTTCAGAAAAAGGTCTCTGAAGTTAAGGGTGTCATGATCTAGAATATTGAAAAGGCTGTAGAAACGTGAGAACTTTGTTTCAATTAGATATGCAATTTTATTTTTCCCATAGTATTTATTGATTTGCCAGATTTGGTTTTGAAACTTTAATCAAAATAAAACTAGGAAATTTAGTTTTGCATGTAGCTTAGCCAACTAATTTAGAAAAAAAGGAAGCCTTTGGAGGAACAGGGCCAGGTGGAGCAAGAAATATTGCAATTATTTGTTGATGGTTAGTTTCTGAATTGCTGCTTTTTGTTTGAGTTAATTTTGTTTGAGTTAGTATAATACTATTGTTTGAGACTAATTTGGTATATTTAAAATTATATATTGAATTTTTATATAATTTTAGTGTATATTTAATTAAACCAGTTCGATCACGGTTCGACCCCGGTTGGACCATTGAACCAGTTGCTTGACCGGTTCAATGACCGGTCCGGTTTTCATAACCTTGGATTAGAAGATGTTGCTGCAATCATCTGTTTCGTAGACCTCCATGATATAACTGTACCACCATATATGAATAGGTATCATGTTTAAGATCTTCCTTTGTGTATTAGACAGGTATCCTGCATCTGCATAGCCAACTAGTTGTGACTTAAATTCATATGGATAAAATAATTCCATATCAATCGTTCCATGAAAATATCGAAAGACTTGTTTGATTCCATTTTAATGTCTTCTGGTTGGAGAGGAACTATACCTTACTAGTAAATTCACCGCAAATGATATGTCAGGTCATGTATTATTAGCAAGATACATTAGTGCTCTAATGGCACTAAGATATGGTACTTCAAGACCAAGTATATCTTTATTTTCTTCTTTAGGACAGAATTGATCTTTTTTCATATCTAAAGACCTTACGATCATTGGAGTACTTAATGGATGTGACTTATCTATATAAAATCTCTTCAATATTTTTTTTTTTGTGTATGTTGTTTGATGAATAGATATCTCATTTTTTGTATGTTCGATCTGTAGACCGAGACAAAAATTAGTCTTTCCAAAATCTTTCATCTCAAGCTATTCTTTTAGAGCTTTTATAATTGTTGGAATCTCTTTAGGGGTTCCAATGATATTTAAATCATCAATGTAATAATGAATCCAAATGTAGATTTCTTTATGAAAACACATGGGTAGATATCATCATTCTTGAATCCATTTTTGGCCAGATACTCAGTAAGACGATTATACCACATTCGTCCAGATTGCTTTAGACCATATAAAAATCTATGCAATTTGACTGAGTATAACTCCTGTGAATATTCATTGGATGGTTTAGATATGTTTAGTCCTTCAGAGACTTTCATATAGATATCACGATCTAATGATCCATATAAATAGGTTGTGACCACATCCATTAGATGCATATGTAGTTTATGATATGCGGATAAACTGACCAAATAACGAAATGTTATTGCATCCACTATAGGGGAATATGTTTCTTCATAATCTATTATGGGCCTTTGTGAAAAATCTTGTGCCATAAGTCGAGTTTTGTAGCATACAACTTTATTTTTCTCATTACGATTTCTCACAAATACCCGTCTGTATCTAACAGGTTTTACATCTCTTGGTGTATGGACTACAGATCCAAAGACTTCACGTTTTGCAAGTGAGTCTAACTCAACCTTCATAGCTTCTTCCCATTTTGGCCAATCATTCCTTTGTTGACATTCTTTGACTGTTCTTGACTCAGGATCCTTACTTTCATGCAAGATATTTGTAACACCCTATCACACAGAGCTTTATGCCTAGGATGTAAATCAGGGTGGTGAGATGCTACGACCTCTAAAAATAAGATACATACATAGATATAGTTGAAAGAAGTTATAATTAGGAGTCTTGAAAAAGAAGTTAAGAAAAATCGAAACAAAAATCATGTCGCTCACGAAAGATAAGCGTAGACAGATAAGAAAGATTGAAAGGAAAGCTAAAAGACCATAAACATAGATTATAATTCTAAAATACAAATGTCAAGCTCCAAACTCGACCTGCTAAGTAAAGGCCGGCTAGAGTATACATATATACATACATATAACCCAAAATATCCCAGACTCGTAAAACTGACAACCTGTTTTTCCAAGTCAACCTTTAAGAGGGTCAAACATAAAATACAAGATAGAGAATCTATGTACATATATAAACATAAATAAAATATAACCCTATGTTTCCATAGTTCTTTGCTTCCACAGAGTCTCCACAATGTTCAGTGAGGTACCTCCTGACCTGCATCTGAAAAACAACAACATGTATAGAATGAGAACCGGATGTTCTCAACATGGTAAAGGTGCTCACATAGTTAATATAAAAGGTCGTGAAAAAACCAAAGACAATCCTAGAACTTCGTCACTCAGATATAAACTTAAAGGAATAAACTAAATCATAAATTTGGTAAAACTATCTAAAGTATCCAAGTCTCAATCTAACTCTAATTCTACAATTCACTTTCTATCTTATTAAACGCTAGCCCTACAATTCACTCTCTGTCTCCTCCAATCTAATTGTGATCCAATCCTTTATTTTTCGTTTTCTCCATTCCTCCAAAATTTTGGTGCATAGACAAGCAATACAAAAAAAGCAAACACAAGTAGGATATAGATACAATAGGTAATTATAGCAGGTAAGCATAATAATCACATAGGCAAATCCAATTAATGCATGATCAAACAAAACACACATATGCATATGATGTATGCCTGTCCTATGACTGATGAATCTCATCTGTCAGTTATAAAGTCAAACCCGACATGTCCGGTGGCTAACCCTTGACAGAACACCAAACACGGAGCAAGTGGGACAACGCTGCAACCCTTGCATCTTACCCGCATACCCGGAACAGGGGACAACTTCACCCTACCTCTTACCTAAGTGGTGTTATAGTTCTCAACCTGGAGCAAGCGGCGACAGAACTCAGCCCTTACATCTTACCCGAAGCCTCAAACTTTTCCGGAGCAAGTGGATAATACTACTACATCTTACCCGACTTATTAACTCTTACCCAAAGCAAGTGGATAACACCACTGCATCTTACCCGGAGTATTCATATTCATTTAAATTCATAATCAAAATCAATCCTCAACCTTTCTCTTCCTCATAGCCAACCTCGTCCTCAATCATATCCCATACAACTTTATCATTGATCCGAAGCGAGTGGACAACGCCACCGCCTCTTGCCTGGTCACATACATTTCATAATCATTTAATTTATTCAAATATCGTACTTCAATATCAATCATCCTCACCTCACCCTTCATTTAAACTCAATCTCTCACTCAATTATCATTTAGTTTCATTAAAAAATCATACTTTAAATCATAATCTCATCATTCTTCATTTTTTTTCAATCATCATCATTCCTCCCATTCTATTCATCAATAATTCAAATATAAAATATAAATCATTCTTTTTTAAATAAATTAAATTCAAAATGTAATTCCTTTTTTTAATAACTCAAAATCAAATTATAAAATCCTTAAAAATCCAAATCTTCTTAAATAACCACTTCAAACGAAGCCTCTTATTTTCATAAAACTTTCGGCAGCATCTCCTCTAAAACTTGAACTTCTACCACCCTTCAAGGGTCCTGACCACCAAACCAAACACCTCTCGGTCATTCAAATCATTTCCACTATCAAATAATTTCAAAATCAAAGCAGTTCCAATATTAAATCTTTTATAAAATCAAACTACATATTTCTCAACCAATCAGTTCAATTCAATTTCACAAACCTACTATCAACCCTCAACACATCAACAATCATCATTAATTTATACTCATCAGAATCATAATCCAACTCATACAAATTCATTCATCCTTAATACACATATCGTATACCATATACATAATCCATTAATAATTCATTCAGTTCATTCTGATCTTAACATATTCTAGCCTAAATTTTCATGTGACATTAAACATTAACTACGAGAAACGAAAACCATTCATTGGCCGATTCCTCCCTAATCCCGGAACACCTCAATTATCCACCGCTCCTCAAGCTCCAAAACTCCAACTCCTCACCAATTGAATTCCAGCTCCCAGGATTCAATTCCAAGCTCCCAATATCCATCAATTTAACTCTAATTCAACAAAATACACGATCTAATTCATACAATATCACAATAATCAATATTGAGCTCACTAAATTACCAATTCACAAGGGTTAGAGATTTCTTACCGTTATCCACAAGTCAAATAGACAAAATCCGGTGATTATCCAACGCTAGAGTACCCCTAAACCATCAAAATCACAAAATCTCTCAATTACCAAAATCCAAAATCACGAACTGAAAAGGGGAGAATTGGGTGAGAAAACGTAATTCTCTTACCAAATTTCTCGGTGGGTTTTGTAGAGAATTCTGAGACGAACGCATGGTCGCTGACGGCTCGTCAATCGGAGCTCCATATTGAAAGTTACGTGGAATTGAATTTTTTTAGGAGGGTTTCGTTTCTTTTCTCCTTCTTCCTCAGCGTGAAACCCGTTTGTGAAATAAAGGAGGCTGAATGCCTCATTTATACTATGGGCATTGGCCCGGTTTGGGCCAAGTTCATGCCGAGTTCAATCGGTTCGATCTGTTGGCCTGTTTTTAGGCCAAAATCTTTAAAATTAGTGTTAAAATTCATATTTTGATTATTTCTACTTCATAAAACTATAGAATTTGATTTTTTAATTTATTCAAATAATAATTAATTTATTGGTTAATTATTTACTAATTACTTGGGGTTTACAATATTTAGTGCCACATTATATGCAAATATTTTATTTACAATTGTCTTATTTTAGTCCCATTTTTCTCCTGTAAAGACATAATTTATCGAGATCTCGTCATTTTCAAAATTTTCAGGTACCTGAACGTCTTCTGCGTCGAAACTATATCAGAATTTTGAACAACTGCAATTGTCTTTACTATGTCTTTATCTTTTTCGACAGGAATAATATTTATCTTTTTTCTTTTTCGAGGATTTTTGTCTTTGGAACCGACAGGCCTAACATGATTCTAACGTGAATTTATTTTGGTGGCCATTTGTCCGACCGGAACATCAATTCGGATTGGAGCATTTTCAGCTGGTATATAGAATTTAGTAATCTTTTTTGTATCAGAAAATGCATTAGGCAATTCATTTTCTATTCTTTGCAAATGTATAATCTTTTGAACTTCTAGTTCACATTTCCCTGATCGAGGATCTAAATGCATTAAGGATGATGCATTCCAATTAAGTTCCTTTTTAGAAAACTTATTCTCTTCCTCTAATATTGGAAATTTTGATTAATCAAATTGACAATCTGCAAATCGAGCTTTAAATGTATCTCTAGTTTGTATCTCAAGATACATCACTATAGATGGCTAATCATATCCAACATATATTTCCAATTTTCTTTGAGATCCCATTTTGGTGCGAAAAGATGGTGCAATGGGAATATATATCGCACAACCGAATATTCTTAAATGGAAAATATTTTACTGCTGGTAACTGTTGGCCTCAAACGAATAAGTGCTGCGGCATGTAAAATAGCATGCCCAACCTGAGGTTGAGAGATTTGTTCTCATAAGTAAAGGTCTAGCAATTAATTGGAGGCGTTTAATAAGTGATTCTGCTAACCCATTTTGTGTGTGAATATGAGTTACTAGATGTTCAACATTTATTCCATTAGCCATACAATAAGCATCAAAGGCTTGGGAAGTGAATTCACCAACATTGTCAAAACGAATTGCTTTTATTGGATTTTTTGAAAACTGTGCTTTTAATCGAATAATTTGAGCAAGTAATCTCAGAAACGCCAGGTTGCGAGAAGACAACAAGCACACATGTGACCATCTCGAAGATGCGTCTATTAGCACCATAAAATATCTAAAAGATCCACATGGTGGATGAATATGTTCACATATAACGCCTTGAATCTTTTCTAGAAATTCAGGGGACTCAAATCCAATATTTACTGGTGATGACTTTAAAATTAGCTTTTCTTGAGAACGTATAGCACAACAAAATTCACTAGATTTAAGAATCTTCTAGTTCTTTAGTGAATGTCCATGGAAGTTTTCAATAATTTTTCGCATCATAGTTGTTCTCGGATAACCCAATTGATCATGCCAAATTATAAATTTATTTGGACTGGTAAACTTTAGGTTTACAATGGCATGTGATTTAATTGTACTAATTTTAGTATAATATAACCCAGATGAAAGTGAGGGTAACTTTTCTAATATAATCTTTTTATTTGAATCATGAGTTGTGACACATAAGTACTCATGATTTCCCTCATTCATTGTTTCAATATGATATCTATTTCGGCGAATATCTTTAAAAGCTAATAAGTTTCTTAAAGAATTGATAAACAATAGTGCATTATTTATTATGAATGTTGTTCCTCCGAAAAATAAAATTATAACTCTTCCGGAGTCTTCTATCACATTGCTTGAGTTAATAATAGTATTAATATATTCTTTTTTGGTACGAGATATGTAAAATATATATTACTTTCGAGAATGGTATGTGAACTTGCACTATTCGCAAGACAAACATCTTTACTATATGTCCTTATCATTTTTTTCAAAGATAAATAATAATAGAATAAGTAAAAGTATTTGCACAGTAAAATTATTTTATTGATTGAAAATATTTTTCTAAAAAGTATTGTACATAGTATCATATACTAAAAATTTTATTATTATTATTTTAGAACTTAGCATATTTAGTAATTTTGAAATTTATAAACATAAATATTTTATTAAATATTATTTATATACATTACACTTGAAATTTAAATACATAGA
>NC_029787.2:121494809-121496156 GCF_000816755.2 Arachis ipaensis
CTTAAAAAGTTTTTTTTTTTTTACATAAGTACTGAACTCAAATATCAAACTTTTCCATCATTGATCAAATTACTAATATTTCCTTCAGGATCCTCAAAGAAATCAGATACTTCATAATGAGTGGTGTAATTTTCAGCAACATCCTTCGAAACAAAATTTGACTCCTTTGATAAAAATCGACTAGGTGCCTTGGGGAACGATAGGTACGCGATCAATGACCCTTTCCACTACAACAGAAACATTTATCCTATGTTAATTTATTTTGTCCATTATTTCTTTCTTTATTCCACTTCTGGTGAGATCATTTCGTGTGAACATAATTTTTCTTCTTTTCATAATTTTTCTTGTTACAAAAACCTTGCCATTTATCTCTTATGATGTAATGATTTACCGCATTTGCGTCGTAAAATGGGACGGCGCCGGCTGGGCGCGCTTCATGATTTTTTAAAAGCAACAATAAGGCAAGAAATTAGTTCAGAATATTTTTTAAATTCTTTTTCTCGATATCGTTGCTGTAGAAGCACATTCGAGGCATGGAAGGTCGAAAAAATTTTCTCTAACATGTCGTTATTAGTTATCTTTTCCCCACATAATTTTATTCATGAGGTAATTCGGAACATTGATGAATTGTATTCATTTATGGATTTAAAATTCTGTAGCCGCAAGTGCGTCCGGCCATATCAGGCTTGAGAAAGTATCACTGTCTTTTGATGATTATAACTTTCTTTAAGGTTAGTTTTTCCACAGATCTGCAGGATCTTTTAGTGTGAGATATTCATTTTTTAATCCTTCGTCAAGATGACGATGAAAGAAGATCATGACTTTGGCTTTATCCTTTTGGGATGTATTATTTTCAGCCTTAATGTTATTTCCAAGATCCATTGAATCAAAATGGATTTCAACATCTATTATTCATGATAAGTAGTTGTTTTCAGATATATCAAGAGTATTAAATTCAAGATGAGATAGCTTTGACATAATAACAATTTATTACCTGAATTTTCCTAAATTTTGCTCAGAGTCTCGTGCTGATAACATGTTGTAAAACAAATAAATAAGAAAAAAATAAATATAAAATAAAAAAATGTAAATAAATAACTCTAGCATCTATTCTTATTAATTCTCGTCATAACAAAAATAATATTTTTATTATTTAATTGTATTTTAATTTAAAATATAAAAATATATCACTTTAATTTTAATAACATTTGTATAATCATCTAATGGTATACTCAATAAATTCCTTGATTCAAAAGTACTCATAATCATATAGATTAATTTACACAATAATTAATAATTAATAATATTTGTTTTAAAGAATTTTTTTTTAGTAAATGAAAAATAGTT
>NC_029787.2:121496190-121501210 GCF_000816755.2 Arachis ipaensis
AGTAAATGACAAATAGGTTCATGACTTTTTTTTTTTGCTGACATTTTCGTCCCCAAAAAATAGAAAATATATTCATGTCCCTGAACTCTGTAAAACGTGGATAAATATACCCCTCCGTTGAAGTCACCCTGTTAAACCCGACGGAAAACGCTGATGTGGCTCCCGTGACGCTGATCTAGCCGTTACGGGATGACACGTGGACTGGAGCTTATGAACAGAGGACGTATTAGTCCCCAGTCCACCAAAACGACGCCGTTCTTCCAATGAATTCAATATTTCAACACCCTTCTTTTCCGCCGCATTCAATTGCCGCCATTACCACCCTTCTTATAGCCTGTTCAAGCATGTGCAGTAGTCCCCAGTCCACCAAAACGACACCGTTCTTCTAATGAATTCAATATTTCAACACCCTTCTTCTCCGCCGCATTCAACTGCCGCCATTACCACCCTTCTTATGGCCTATTCAAGCATGTGCAGATCCTGCGAAGGAAAATTGCTCCATGGCTCGGCGTTGAGGTGTGGGGTTGAAGGTGATATGTTTGTTGGAATCTGTTTGGTCGATATGCATGGAAAATGTGGAAAGATTGGTGATGCTCGCAAGGTGTTTGATGGAATGTCTAAGAAGAATGTAGTTTCATGGACGGCTATGGTGGTTGGCTATGTGAAGGTTGGAGATATGGTGGAGGCATGTAAAGCATACGATGATTCAGGTGATTCAGAGTCAGGAGAGATTGCTGCTAATCAACTTTTTGAGATTGAGTAAAGCCGCTTGTGGTGGAACCGTCCACGTAAGAGTATGAGTACAGACATGGGGAGTGGATCTTGGTGTGGTTGCAGGTTCGGGTTTGATGTTGTTTTGTTCTGTTTTATGTAGGGATTGTCTTGGACTTTGGAGATGGTGTCAGTCACACAGTTCTTATCTACGAAGGTTATGCTCTTCCGCATGCAATCTTGCGTTTGGATATTGCAGGGCGTGATCTCACCGATGCCTTGATGAAGATCTTGACTGAGTGTGGATACTCTTTCACGACATCAGCTGAGCACAAAATTGTGAGAGACATGAAGGAAAAGCTAGCTTATATTGCTCTTGATTATGAGCAAGAGCTAGAAACTGCGAAGACTAGCTCAACTGTTGAGAAGAGCTATGAGCTACCAGATGGACAGGTTATCACAATAAGAGCTGAAAGATTCCAATGCCCTGAAGTTCTCTTCCAGCCATCCATGATCGGGATGGAATCTCCTGGAATCCATGAAACCACATATAATTCGATCATGAAGTGTGATGTTGATATTAGGAAGGATCTCTATGGTAACATTGTCTTGAGTGGTTGTTCCACTATGTTTCCAGGCATTGCTGACAGGATGAGCAAGGATATTACAGCATTAGCACCGAGTAGCATGAAAATTAAGGTTGTAGCACCACCAGAGAGGAAGTACATTGTTTGGATTGGGGGCTCCATTTTGGCATCTCTTGGCACATTCTAACAGGTAAAAATAATGCATCATCATAGTTACATAGAGCAAATCATTAAATAGTCTTTGTTTCAAGAAAACCATACTAGGTCGCTGCCGGTGTCTGCCACCAGGAGGAGGCTCTGCGACGGTGATCCGATTCGAAGATCCAAGAAGTATTGACCGACTTGGTTGAGGCACTGGAGATGAGTGGGGACTTCAGAGACCCCCGGTGGCTATGGAGGGCTGCAAAGAGGGTTGAAAGGCGGTGAGTGTTTGAGGAGAGAAGCTGAGCTAGCAAGGAGAGTGGATTATTCTAGTAAGGTAGTGAAACGACGTCGTTTTCTTGCCTGGGGACTAATATGTCCAATTTCCAAAAGCTCAGAGCCATGTGTCATCCTGTAACAGACAGGTCAGCTCCTCTTTTGCCACGTCATAGTTTTCCGTCAGGTCAAACGCAGTGAATTCAACGGAGGGATATATTTGTCCACGTTTTACAAAGTTCAGGGACATGAATGTATTTTTTATTTTTCGAAGACGAAAATGTCCGCAAAAAAAATGTCAGTGACCTATTTGTCCTTTACCTTTTTTTTTTTTTTTTGAAAAAATTAAATGTATATATTTAATGCAATAATGGATTGGATAGTTGGGTTTGTACTTTGTAGCCGGGAAATACCAGAACAGAGGGCCCAATATTATGCTCATTGAAGTTCACTACAAATCCCAACACTTTTGACTTTTGAGGAAGAAAAATAAATAAAACCAAAAAGAAAGAAAAGAGAGGGTATTTGGCAACTCAACTATAAATTGTTAGTTTGGTCTCTAACTTAATTGACATTAATTTAGTGGCCTAATTTAGTTTGATAAAGAAGGAAAACAAAATTCATTATTTTGATTCATATAGTTTTTAATTAAACGCATGATACCATTTTGAATTTCTCATTTTAGATAGAGGAAATGAAATATTCCAATGTGAAATTATTTTCAAAAGTTGTTGTCCTTATTAATTATACCCAACAATTTTCTGCACCGCTGTGCTAACAGTTACATCCACAAATAGAAAAAACAGCATTGGCATCACATGAAAATGATAAATTCAAACTCCCTTTTTGTTTTTTGAAAATTCCATTTGGCTCGGTGAGGCACATGTATTATATGAAAGGATACAGCCTAATAATAAAGAAGGGATAGGAGATAGAAGATATATCATAATATGATATGATACAGTTATAGTATATATAGTATATAGTATATAATAATATATTAATATATATAGTAGTGATGATAGTGGTCCATGCAAACGTTTGTCTTTAATTGGTGAAACAAAGGAATTCAAATACGCTTATAGTGTTGCGGTGGAATAATGAATACATCTTAATACATATCTAATATCTTAGAGAATCACGTGATGGGGTTGAATTTTTGTTTAGGAAGTTTCGTGTATATATATATATTCGTTCATTGGTGCAGTTTGAAATTGGATTAGGGTGAGTGAAGCATATGAGAAAGAAAGGAACAGAAACCAAATTAATAAACTCAACATAAATATTTTAAATTTTACATGAATTAATAGTCTGATACATTATGAATTAATTTATCGCTCTTTATAATGCAATAGGAATTTATGATCCTTTTATCGTATCCTTGCTTCAAGGTTTGAACATGGACAAATACAAAATCCATCTCTCTATTTTGAGTGTTATTATTTTTGACAAAAATTATCGCACCAGTATTCAAATTCAGCACATAATAATTGTTGGGAGATTTTGATAGATCACAAGTAAATTTAAAATTTTTTATATGATCACGAACGAAAAAGTTTGGTAACAAAAAATTTTCAGCCATAATTAGCCAAAAATTTTTATAATTTACTTCATTTATATTATTTAATAACAGTTTTATTTTTTATCTTATTCTCTTATCATTCCACTTATCATATTCTTATCAACTCTACTTATTAATGATATTAATTATAATATTATATTCCTTACTATTAGGCATTCTTGTAATCAATATTAACTAAACTCTTATTATTATAAATAAAAAGAAAATGAAAGTTGAAAGTAAAATATCTACTAACGTTTTATTTTACGTCCTCTCCTCATTTCGAATATTAAGTCCCCCTTCCGTGCGCAAGGTGGTTCTCTCTTACTGTATTTGTTTGAGGTAAAATTGAAAGGTAAAAAAAAAAGATAAAAGAAAAATAATTATTTTTTATTATTTAATTGTATAAAAAAATCAAAAGCAAAAAAGTGGGATTTATTAAATTTTTTTCTTCAATTTATTGGATGAAAAAAAAAATATAGTTAGTATCAATATTTTAATATTATCCTTTTTTAAGGGATAAATATTGTTTTGGTCTCTTACGTTGTGGGTCAGAATCGAATTTATTTTTGGTGTATATTTTGATTTAAAATAATCCTTAACGTATTTTTTTGTATTAAAATCGTCATTTTAAAAAAAAAATAATTTTATTCCTAAAATATCCCTACTTTAATAATAAAAAAATTATAAAATAAAAAAAGAACACGTTTTAAGGGAAAGGGGAAAGGGAAAGGGGGACGGCGTTGGCGAAGCTTGGAGTTGCCGTCGCCGTCGCCAAAAGAAAGAAGAAAGGAGAGGGTCTGCGATGGGGGAGAAGAGAAGAGGGGAAAGAGAGAGGGAGCGCCGGTGGAAGGGAGGACCGTTCATGCATGCTTCTGCCGCCGTGGAGTGCGTCGCCGGGAAGAGGAGCACCACGCGAGGAGGGCGGCACGCGAAGGAGAGAGAGAGGGATCCGAGGTTGAGCTGGTCCGCGCATGCTCCGTCGCAGGTCCGCGGGTGATGGGTGGCCGAGGAGAGAGAGGGATCAGAGGGTGGAGTGCGTCGCCGGTTCTCGGACGCTCCGTCGCCGCCATTGGGGATGGGTGGCCAAGCGCCGGTGGTTTTGTATCTGTTTTTCTGCTTCTTCTTCTGTTGCATCTGCTTCTTCTGCTTCTTCTTCTGCTGCATCTGCTTCTACAGCTTCGGCTTTTGCATCAACATCTTCTTCTTCTTCTGCATCTGCTTCTGTTTGAGTTTCTGTTTCTGATTCTATGACTGTCTCTGCTTCTTCTTCTGATTTTGATTTGTTGTTTTTTTATTTGGTTGTTGAATTTGTTGAATTTGGGTTGATTTGTTGAATTTTTTTCTGGATTTGTTGAATTTGTATTGATTTGTTGAATTTATGATTTTTGGATTTGTTGAATTTGTGTTGATTTTATTGATGTTGTTTTTTTTGTTGTGATGGAGGTAAAGGTGCTGGTGGTAGTGGTTGGAGGAAAGATGCTAGTGGTGATGGAGGTAAAAGTGCTGAGGGTAGTGGAGGGCATTTTTGTTCAAAAAAATTTAAAAAGACGATTTTAATACAAAAAAAACACATTAAAGATGATTTTAAATAAAAATATAGACCAGGGACGAGTTCGATTACGACCCTCAACGTGAGGGACCAAAACAATACTTATCCTTTTTTTAATATATTTAAAATATATAAAAATAAATTTATCTTTTTATAACATTATATATATTTTTTGTTTTTCTTTCGTTAAAA